>NC_064616.1:77426400-77728500 GCF_023898315.1 Schistocerca nitens | reverse complement strand
GTCTCTCTCAGTGCATGTCCTACCTAATCAGTTCTTCTGGATACTAACAACACTGAATTTTTCAAGTCCTTGGATTAGTTGATGGTAAAGGAACATCCTTATATCACTAGATTGAGCATCCACTCATATCACAGAATTCTACTATATTTTACTTAATATAACTGTTCCTGCAATGACTCCCACTGTGCTTACTATTCTAATACTGAGTGTGACTATATACTGATGTTTCACAAGCAATTTACTTTGTAGAACACATACAGCCACTTCACCTGTCCATGTGCCTTGACCAAGTTACAGCACAAAAGTTAAGATGACTTTTATTCTCCTAATGTCATGAGCTGTAATTTTATAATCTCGCTTAGGATTGTTTTCTTTAATTAAAACTATTATTTTGTATTTGTCTTATGAATTTCTTGCTTTTATGGCTTTCAAACAGTAGTCCTATATTATTGTGCTTATTTGTTCATCTGATATTGTTTTATTGCCAAGGGTTATTTTTACACTCTTATCTGTTCAGTTTAACTGGACTTATTTACCTTACTTTTCCAATCAAGTAAATTTGGATTGAAGAAATAACCCTTCAGGTGTTCGTTGTAAATGATTTATTATTTATTTATAAGATACATCAATACAATGAGAAGCAACATGTTTTAGTGTTGTCATTTAATAGTTCCATTAGTCAAACATCTCTAATTATGTGATTCTGGTTGATGCTCAGTAAGTTTTAATCAAGTAGCTGACTTGATTCCTTCTGCACATGAATATATTTTTAGTTTGTTTACTGGCTCAATTAGATAGTTACAATGTTACTTAGATGACATAATCAGTTGTGGTACCAAACTTGAAATAAATTTGACTTAAAATCCTCAGTGATTAAGTTAATGCTAGAAATCAATCATTCACTTCCTTCATTAATAAATAAAAGCAAAAAAAAAAAAAAAATTTAAAAACTCAACCTGTAAAAATGCATTGATTATTTTTACATTGTATTCTAATTGTTGTCATACAAGTGTTTTAGTTGCTTGTACTTCTCAAAGGTGTGTCTGAAACCACCTTCAGTTACGTTTGTAACATTGCCACAGTCACAGTCCTTTGTTGACAAATGTATACATTGCACAGTGACATAACAATTATTCTCACAGTCCAAGTATGAATTGTTAAATGAAATTAAAATATTGCATTGTTAAATGAAAATCAGACATTTTTATCCTGTATATTTACAGCCCCCCTGAGACTGTAGGGTTCACCCAAGGTTGTCACTTTCAGGGAGAGGGGAGGAGATGTACAAGGTGCCCCATGCCTGAACATGAGTAATTCCTATTATTTAAATTTTACAAAGTGTCTGCCTATTTCATCCATCACCTTACAGCTGACGCGACAACAATTGAATGGTTCATGCTGATATAGGTTGAATCATCATCAGCAAAGCAACCTTGCCAATAAAATTACGTTGCCATATCACCTGAATGGTGAGACTGAGAGCTCTTGGAGCTGCAACCAAAAAATATCTCTTTTCTGTTCCAAGCTACTGCTCAAAGTAGATGCTAAATGGTTTAGTTCCTTCATCTTTGAATTTTCCCTTCTCCTTCAAGAGTGGTATGGGGCTATAGGAGTTATCTTCTGTCATCCTCCTGGCAATCCTCACCATGGTATCCCCATGAACATATAAACCAATATGGTTTCTTTTTCTAAACCTGAGCACCATGTATTAATTACAAGCCCACGCCGGTTTCCAATCCTGACTACACATCTGAGGGGGTGTACATGTATATTAACAAAACATTTAACTTCCATCTGTACATTTATCGACTTTTGAAAAAGCTTGGAAACTTTGTCCCTCTATTATGAAATAAATAACAAAAATTTTAGAAATGTCAAACACACAGTCAGAATTGTGCCTACAAAAGGTGTGTACATTTGAAATTATCTTGTTTATGAAATTCAAATTTCACTATGATATGCACTTCCCTCTTTTATAGATCTGTGAACTGAAGAGTGAGCAGGTAAGTTCAAATGGTTCAAATGGCTCTGAGCACTATGGGACATAACATCTGAGGTCATCAGACCCCTAGAACGTAGAACCAATTAAACCTAACTAACCTAAGGACATGACACACATCCATGCCCGAGGCAGGATTTGAACCTGCAATCGTAGCAATCGCGCGGTTCTGGACCGAAGCACCTAGAACCGCTCGGCCACAACGGCTGGCGAGCAGGTAAGTCCCCACTCTCTCTCTACCCCATTAAGTCACAAAAAGCCACTGCAGGGTATTTCACAAAGTTATTTTGACCCTTCCACAGCTGAATGTAATCCCAGAGGGGGGGGGGGGGGGGTGGTTCATTTCCACAAAGTGTGTTAACACTACACTGAATACACACCTGAGTTTCTAATAATACGGACACAAGATAAACATAAGGACACATTTTATGTAAATCTATGAACACTGCTAGAGGGGAAATTGATTCTTAGTTATCATGTACAGCTGTTGTAGTGTTCCTCCAGGAAAGATGATAAGTGTTCATGGAAAAGGGATTGTATTGGTAAATGATGTGGCGACTGACTGCTTTCTGTCAGTGGCCTATTGTAAAATCATGTAAACATATTTTAGTCACTTGGTGGTGAGTTAATGAATGATGAGAAAGTCACTGAACTTCTGTCACCATTACTTGTGTTAAAGATAGACTGCATAAATTTCTTCCATTAAGGAATTGCTGGTCCTTGTAGAGTGAGCTGCTCTGAGTGGAGCCACTTACCACACATCCACAGTATATCTTGCAAGGTGGCTGTGTCAATATCTCTGATGGAATACGACTAATTGTGTTCAAATTGATATCAGTAATCTGCTGTAATGATTTGCTTGACTTATGTTGGTATATCTGAAGTTCCATAACACCTAAATAACCTACTTCTAGTGCAGAGACAGCAAATTTGAGCCTTTGAACATCTTCAGATGTTGAGAGAGCCTAGGCGAGGTGATGCATTCAGTACTACTCATCCTGTGAAAAGTATTCCAGCTGCTGATAGTGGACACAGTGAAATCAACGTTACTGAAAACATATTGCCAGCATGTTACACTTAGGATGAATTCTTCAATGCGATAATTGACAGCTCCAGCTGTGGAGTGTTTTTACAGAGCAGCTAATTAGCTGTACTAGATGTATTATATGGCACTTAGTAGCTAATTAACAGCTGCAAATAAATACTCACTTAGTAAACTGAAAATAACTCCACTATATAAACACAAGCTCAGGGAAGTTCTTTTGTTTATTTACATGAGAGAAGTGAACAGGAAATGCTGGGAGGTATGGTTTGTCTGTAAGCTGATAAGTGAGCAGTGCTCATGGTGAGGAATGTTACCTTTGCTGGAAGATGTCACAGCTGCCATAAAATATGACTAAGAATCAATTTCCTTCTAACAGTGTAGAACAGTGCACAGAGATTTACTTAGATTGTGCCCATATGTGTTTCTTGTGTGAGTATTGTTAGTAATTCATATGTGTAATCCATGTAATGTTAATGCACTTAGTGCAAAATAAACACTCCCATCATGTCTGCACACTGCATTGCCAATGATTCATGAGGCAAGCTGTGGAAGGGTCGGTATAGCTTTGTGGAATATCCTGCAGTTGCTTTTTGTGGCATGATCCAGTAGAGAAAAAGGCAAATAACCTACTCGCTCTTCAGTTTCCAGACCTGTGACAGAAGGAAGTGCATGACCACAATCCAGTGTCCAGCCTTCCCTTATGCTTCTAACCTCCATCTTACCCACCCCTTACCACCCTGTTACACCCCCAGAACACAATTTATTCATTAAAGCCATTAATACAGTTGTACTGTTTTTAGCTGTGGTACACATATTTAATATTTTTTCTTATACCATTTTTGTACCATTAAAACACTATTTTCAATAACTTTCATTTTTATGTCCCCTGCAGCATGGAGACTATTATTCCCAAAGAAAAATGGATAGAACTTTTGTAAAAAAATTTAATGTAGTTTAATTTTGTATAGAAAAAATTTTGACTAGAAGCAACCGTTGTCAAGATATTAAAGAATAACAGAAAGAGGTGAACTTTAAACACCTCTCTACCCCCACACTGAGACCCCACCAGTTAGCTTTTTTAGTATGTTGTTCTTGACCCCCCCCTCCTCATACCGCTGTACGCTATACAAAAATTTGTGACTACATGAATTTTTTCCCTTTTATTTCTTTGTTGACTGGACTACAATGGCAGAACTTTACAATGATGATGTTTTTCTTGTTTCCCTACCACATTTACCACTAAATGCTTCAGTGTACTTCACACCAGAAGGTGGAAGGTGATGTTTGCAGGAACTTCTGTGACAAAGAAATTACTTCTTGTTGGTGATAATGAAGCTCATTTTTGTCCTTAATCCCCACCATCATGTTCCCAATGTAAGTGTTACTTCAGATAGAGTAACCCTTTTTGGAAGAAGTGAAGTAATCAGTTAGCCCAAGTGAGAGGGATTCTTGATCTGACTATGTTGTTAAAATTCCGTTATTACAGTAGGTAAGGTTTCAAGGTTACAAGTTCTGACTTTATTCAGAAAAGAGTTTCGCCTCACGATAAACTTGCTCTAAAGGAACTGTACCCATGAAAAGACCAAGTCTTTACACAGAGATGGTGACCTACAAGTGCTGTTCCATCTGCTTTAAATGAAACCATCACTGCTAAATGAACACGCACCCATGACATGAGATCTCATGACATGACAAGCAGAAGTCCCTAGCTTAATGGCTAGGATACCATCATCTGTGTTGCAACTACTGCAGATAACTCTCTTAACCTGCCCTGGCTGATACTACCTTCAACTTCCTACTCTGATTGCAATAGACCTGTGAAAGTGTCCTGCTTCCGAGTTTTATTCAGACCCTCCCCCCCTTCGCCCCCCTCCCCCCCTCCTACCACCACCACCATGGCATGATTTCAAAGGGCCCTCACCATCTCATTACTTCTAATTGTGCGCTATGCTTCAGAGACTGAGTGGGAGGAGTGAGACATCTGTCATTAAATCATGTCTTAGTCCTGCTGTAGGCTCTTCATGAAATATAGGTGCCCCTTCCAAAGACTCTCTTCCTTTATCCCTTTCTTACCCTTTCTGCTTGTCTGCAGTTATATCACTCTTGTTTTTGCAGCTTATAGTGTTATCACTATACTTGACCATCACCACCCTGGTGCCTCTGGTCTGTGTTCCCTGATGTGTTTAGGAGCCTCTGGCATTTTATGTAACCTACTTCCAAAATCCAGGTGACCACTATCTCTCGTCTCATAACTTTTGCTTTGTTATGTCGCATGACTTGGCAATTTTCTGTGGGTACTACGCTACTACCTAATACTGTTTGTGGTTTCCCCACAATTATACTTGAAAATCTTACCATCTAAAACATTTTCAAATTTAGAATCCATATCAGCATCCACATTTATCACTTAATCATAGTACCCTGTCTGAGAGGGACAGCAATTGCAGAATAATTGGTCTGTGGAGTTATCTCATTTGGTCTCTAAGTAATACATCAGAAATCAGAGCTAGTACTTTTATCTGTTGCTAGGTCTCAGCAGCTGCTGGACTTTCAGAATACCTTAATTTTATCTCAACAGAGAACCATCAATTCCATTCAGTGCTTCACTGAGTTCCTTACACTCAAAACTGCACTTGCATTCATTTGGCTCTAAGCACCTTAAATCTTATCAACTGAGTGCAGGACCCTTTGTAAACTGAGTAATTCCTGTATACTTCAGTGACTGCAGTCTGAATGTTTGGTTGGCAGATTTCAAAAGAAACTTTTGATTTTTTGAAAGTATACTAGGCATTTATTTCAGTCATTTTCTTCCAGTGCTGACCTTTTTTTTTCAGTGCTCTTTGATCGGTAATATTTGGTTACTTTTGAATAATCAAAAGACATAAGTCAAAAGTTATTGTTTACATAAGAATGAACCTTATTGTTTTATGCTCGTTATATTTCTATTCTCTTTTGTTCTTTTAACATAATAACATTCAAAGCAAAGCAAAAATTATTGTGTTGTAGAAAATATTTTGTTCCACTGGCTGACTTTACTTGCACAAAGTAATAGAAAGAGTTGAAAAATATGTACTTGGAGTGTACTGTCACTTTATTGAAAACCTTTGAATCTTAACGTCATCTACTGTGTCATTACTGGAAAATATTTTTAGAGTGGTTTATGTAAAATGGTTTTCTTTTTCTTTTTTTCACAGTGAAGTAATTGGGGTTAACCCCAGTAGTGTTAATGCATATGCCTGCACTGTATATCACTTCAGCTCTTGATAGTACAGACACCATAAGTCACATTATTCATAAAACTATTGGCACTTTGGTGTTACATGTGACAGACTGTGTTGAAGATGTGGTTTTCAGCAGCACTTGTGAAATTCACATACAGCAACCTTTAATGTTTACCTAGGTCATTAGCAATACACCAATAGTGCAAGTGCACTGAACACCAACATAATTTAATATTCTGGAACTGAAGGATACTTAATCACAAAATTTGCATTTTTTACAACAAAATCTTGAGATTTGAAATTTTTGTGCTATGGTGTATTATTGTTGTTCATAATCTGAATGTAATCAACAAAAACTCTGCTCATACTTAATTAAGTATACAATATAAATATTCCACAGTTAAAGGAGACCACTAACTGATAAGAAGAAGTGTTGAATTGTCAATAGGCCCACACAAAAGAAAGGCAAACTTAGTAGCTTTTGGACTTAACCTTTGACATGCTACAATAAAATACACACACACACACACACACACACACACACAGCCCTTACGTGGTGCCAGCTAGACTAGCAGTGCCAATGCTATTGCAGCAAGACTGGTTGTAGTGGGTGTAGTATCAGGTGGGTGTGTAGAGGGAGAGGGAGGCAGGAGGCAGGGAGAGGGACTGGGGTTGGATGGCTAGCAGCTCGGAGGGAGGCAGCTGATTCACCGGCTATGAATGCGGGAGGGAGGGTGGCAAGTATATGGGCTGCTACAATTGTAACGGCTGGTGGAAGTGGTGCATGCTGAAGGTGATGTTGGGACATGAATTGGAAGGGAATGACAGGATGGAGAAAGGGGAAATTGTTGGATGTAGGGTGCAGGGACAGTGGGTTACCTGAGATTGAGTCCAGGACAATTACAGGGCCGGCCGGTGTGGCCGTGCGGTTAAAGGCGCTTCAGTCTGGAACCGCGTGACCGCTACGGTCGCAGGTTCGAATCCTGCCTCGGGCATGGATGTGTGTGATGTCCTTAGGTTAGTTAGGTTTAATTAGTTCTAAGTTCTAGGCGACTGATGACCTCAGAAGTTAAGTCGCATAGTGCTCAGAGCCATTTTTGACAATTACAGGAATGGAGGACATGTTTAATAACAACTCATTTCTGTGTAGTTCAGAAAAATTGATGGTGGATGGAAGGATTCTGATCACTTGGGTTGCAAAGCAGCCATTGTAATAGAGCATGTTGTGCCCACCCACCTGATACTCTACACCCACTACAACCAGTCTTGCTGCAATAGCATTGGCACTGCTAGTCTAGCTGGCACCATGTAAGGTCATATGTGCTTTTTGTGTGTGTGTGTGTGTGTGTGTGTGTGTGTGTGTGTGTGTGTGTTTTACTGTAGCTGCCTTCTCGTTCTTGACAACAGTTTGGCAGTGGCCATTTATCCTGGTGTACAGATGGTTGGTAGCCATACCAATATAAAAGGCTGTGCACTGTTTACAGCAGAGTTTGTATATGACATGGGTACTTTGACAGATGGCGTTCTCTCCAATAGAGTAGAATAAGCCTGTGACAGGACTGGAGTAGGAGGTGCTGGGTGGGTGGATTGGGCATGTCGTGCATCTTGGTCTGCCACAAGGATATGAACCTTGTGGCAAGAGGTGGGAGTGTGAGTGGCATAGAGATGACTGAGATGTTTTGTGGACTGGGTGGGCTCAAAACCACTTTAGGAGAGGTGGGAAAGATCTTGGGTACGATGATAGACAATCAAATCCCTGGAAAAGGATATAGATCTGTTGTTCCAATCCAGGCTGATATTGGGTGACAATGTGGGGGTTCTTTTGTAGCAGATTCATTGGGGTTGTGGGAGGATTGTCGGTGTGTGAGGATATGACATGGGAAATTTGTTTGTGGACTAGGTTTGGTGGGTATTGTCTGTCTGCAAAGGCCTTTGTGAGGCCTTCAGCATACTGAGTAAGGCAGTTCTTGTCACTGCAGATAAGTCATTCGTGGGTGGCTAGGCTGTGTGGAAGGGATTTTTTTGGTGTGGATGGGATAGCAGCTATCAAAATGCAGGTACTGTTGGTGGTTAGTAGGTTTAATGTGGACAGAGGTGTGGAATAAGCTGTCAGGGAGAAGGAGGTCAACATGCAGAAAAGTTTGGTAGGGGAGGTCCAGGTGAAATGGATGTGAGAAGGGGTGCCGAGGTTTTGGAGGAATGTAGATAGGATATCTTGGCTCTGAGTCCGGATCATGAATGTATCATCAGTGGACCTGAACCAGGCTAGGGGTTGGGAGTTTTGGGAGGCTAGGGTTTCCTCTAAATGGCTGATTTTAGGTTGGCATAGGAGGGTGCCATGTGGGTGCTCATGACTATGCCACAGATTTGTTTGTAAGCCTTGTTGTTAAAGGAAAAGCAGTTACAGGTCAGCATATTATTGGTAAGGTGTACAAGAAGTGAAGTGGTGGGTTTGGAGTCTGAAGGGTGTTGGGAGAGGTAGTGTTCACTATTGGAAAGGCCTTAAGTATGAGGGATATTATTGTATAGGGAGGTGGCATCAACAGTGATGAGTAGTGATCCAGGAAGTAAAGGCTTAGGGATGGTGGCAAGTCTGTGAAGGAAGTGGTTAGTATCTTTGATGAGGGAGGCTAGGTTTTGGACAATTCATAGGAGATGCTGGTCAACATGAGCAGAAATTCTTGCAATGCTACAGTGGGGCGCGTGGGTTTGTTGGGTTGTGGATTTTGGGGAGCATGTAGAAGGTGGATGTATGCGGTGTTGTTAGGTTGAAGAGGAAGATGGACTCAGGTGACAGGTTCTCAGACAGGCATATGGATTCAGTAGGGACTTTGAGGATAGGATCACTCTGACAGAGCTTGTAGGTGGAGCAGTCAGACAGTTGGCAGAGACTTTACATCAAGTAGTCACTGTGACTCATCAAAACAGTGATGATTGAACCTTTGTCAGCAGGGAGAACAATTAGGTCTGGATCTATTTTCAGATTGTGAGTGGCTGCCCTTTCTTCTACTGTGATTTAGTGTTCTTAGGAAGGGACCTGGGGAAGAATGATGAGGCCAAGTTGCAGGTAAAGAATTCCTGGAAGCTCACCCATTTCCTGCATTATTTCCCATTTCCTAACATGATCCCTAACCCAATGGACCCTTTGTTTATCTTTCTTCATCAGTTTGGAAAAATATCCCTTTCCCTTGCTAAAACACCGTGCCACATCCTGTTCCTTAAACGCTGTCTGACAAATGGAATCCCCCACCTCTCCGACAGCCTAACCGTAAAAATTCTCTTCTCTGGTCCCCACCCCTCTTTCACAATGACCTTCAGCTTTTCAGATTCTTCCAGTCCCTATGCCTCTTGAACGTGGTAGTGCAAGAACACCTCTCCGTGGCACAGACACCCCAGAACCACCTCAATTCCCTCCACAAGCTACTTTTACTGTGCAGTTCTCATTACAGCATTACACTTCTGCAGAGGAAAATACAGCCATACACAATATGGAAACAGATCCAGACCTAATCATTCTCCATGCAGACAAAGCCTCCACCACTGTTGTGATGAGTTGCAGTGACTATTTGATGGAAGTCCTCCACCAACAGTAGGACTACTCCAGCTACAGGGTCTGCCAGAGTGATCCCATCCCTAAGTCCAACATTTCCTAAAATCCATAGGCCCTGCCCAGAACTTCTCACCTTAGTCCATCTTCCCTCTCACCCCAACAACACCCCACACACCCACCTTCTACATGCTCCCCAAAATCCACAAGCCCAACAATCCCAGATGTCCCATTGTAGCTGGCTATTGTGCTCCCACCGCAAGATTCTCACTGTTGGTCAACAACACCTCCAACCAGGTGCCCAAAACCTAGTCTCCCACATCAAAGATACTAACCACTTCCTTCACAGACCTTCCATCACCCCCAAGCATTTACCTCCTGGAGCCCTACTCATCACTGCTGATGCCATCTTCCTATACACTAATATCCCTCATGTCCATGACCTTGCTGCTAGTGAACACTACCTCTCCCAACACCCTTCAGACTCCAAACCCACCACTTAATTCCTAATACACCTTACCAACAATATGCTGACCCACAACTACTTGTCCTTTGAAGGGAAGGTTTACAAACCAATCTGTGCCATATCCATGGGCACTCATATGGCACCCTCCCATGCCAACTTAGTCCAAAAGTACCTGCATTTTGATAGCTGCTACCCTTTCCACACAAAAAAATCCCTCCCATACATCCCACTCACCCATGGACGATGTACCTGTAGTGACAGGAAGTCCCTTTCCCAGTATGACTTCAAAAACTGGCAGTACCCGTCAAATGTAGTTCACAAACAGATTTCCCATCTCATATCCTCACACATTGCCAGTCCTCCCGTCATCCCCAAAAATCAGCTACAGAGGAGTGCCTCCCCCCCCCCTTCCCCATCACCCAATATCACCCTCAACTGGAATATCAGAACCATATCCTTTGACAGGGATTTGATTATCTCTCATCCTGCCCTGAAGTGAGGGGCATCCTACCAAAGATTCTACCTGCCCCTCCTAACCTGGTGTTCCGTCACCCACCCAACCTCTACAACATCCTAGTCCATCCCTATGCTACTACCTCACACAACCCCTTGCCACAGGATCATATACCAAGGTGCAAGACCTGCCCAATCCACCCACCCAGCACCTCCTATTCCAGTCCTGTCACAGGTTTATCCTACTCCATCTGAGGCTGGGCTACCTGTGAAAGCACCAGGGTCACATACCAACTCTGCAGCAAACAGTGCACACTCTTTTATATTGGTATGACTACCAACCAGCTGTACACCAGGACGAATGGCCACCGCCAAACTGCAGTCAAGAATGAATTTTACCAACCTGTCTCACAATAGGCAACTGAGTACAACGTGATCAACTTTAATGGCTGCTTTACAACCTGGGCAGTCTGGATCCTTCCAGCCACCACCAGCTTCTCTGAACTACACAGAAAGGAGATAGTCTTACAACACATTCTCCACTCCTGTAATTGTTCTGCCCTGGATCTCAAGTAACCCACAGTCCCTGCACCCTCCACCCATCAGTTACCCCTTCCTCTCTGCTGTTGCCTCTTCCCAATTCATGTCCTCATATCATCTTCAGGATTTACTGCTTCCCGCTGGCCACTAAAATTGTCAGCCCATACATTTACCATCCGTCCCTCCTTCATTCCTATCTAGCAAACCAGATGCCTCCCTCCGAGCCACTAACCACCCATCCCCAGTCCCTCTCCCTGGCTCCTGCTTCCTTCTTACTCTACCTACCCCACCCGACACCACCCCAACTAAAATCAATCCACCTGCTGCAAAACAGCATTAGTACTGTTAGTTAAGCTGGCACCATGTAGTGGCATAGGTGTGTGTATGCATGTGTGTGTCTTTGTGTAGCCTACTCTTACTCATCAAAGGAAAAGTCCAAAAGCTAGCAAGTTTGCTTTGTTTGTGTCTATCGAGAATGATTCTGCTTTTTGGTGAGTGGTCTCCTTTAATCCCAAAGTACTTACATTCTACTTGAACTTTCCTACAACATTTATAACTGTACTAGCTATACAGTATGCCACTTTATATAATCCATTTTATGGTCTTGCAGAATATTTCAGTTGAGAAGTGTCCTATTTTTTTCTAACATTACAAAATCTTGATGCATGCAGTTCACTTGATTACAAAAGTAGCCCAGGATAACATGTTTACTACAACAAATGTGGACAGTAGGTAAGAAAATGTTTCTTAAAATATGTGGGGCATATTTGAAAAGTAGGAACATTTGCTAATATTTAAATGTTTGACATTCATAACAAAGTTACATAAATGTAGCCCCATTTTGTTGTTCGTGAAAATGCACAAGTCATTGCTTTGGTCCAGTGGTTTTTGAGTTCATGAAGATAACCAACAGCTGCTCCAAAAGTCGTTGCACCTGCCAGTTGCAAAGTGCATGCCTTAATTTGAGTTTTATGTGCCAAGGGACCTACAGCTCCTCACATTCGCCATGAGTTCTGACTTTGAATGGACCTACAGTAATGGGTGAAGGAAAGGTTAGACACTGAGGCAGAAACTTTGCAAGTGCCACACAAATGTGTGTGATGTGTAGTGGAATGATATGCCCAGAATCTACATTAATGAAATTGTGTAACAAGTGGACCAACCACTTTGAGCTGATTAACAATCAATGATTAGTTCTTTGGCTAATGAATTTTCTTGTGCTGGACTCACCATTAATATCAAAAATCGTAAATTTTGAGTGAGGAAGGTACCAAAAATACTTACCAACTAACACAAAGAGCATTAAAAATCAAGCATTCTGGGACTGACATGGACCAGATGGAGATGATTTGCCCTATTACCACTTCTTGAACTTATAATAACACAACAACAATTTGCAGATGACAAGGAACTCAAGACCACTATTGTCAACTGGTTCAGTCCCCAAGTGGAGAACATCTATGCAAGAGGTGTTGAAGAAGTTATGTAGTGAAGAAGTTAGTATAATGTTTCAAAAATTTCTTAGAACTAAACTGTGATTAAGTGGAAAAGTGAAGTTCATATGTATGAAATGGCCACTACTGATAAGTTTTATTTTTTATTTTTTAATACACCTTGTCCAAAATGATACTCAGTGTTCTAAAATGATTAGATTAAGTTAAATTCATTAAGGTTTGTTGCCATTAAAAGAATATGAGAGCTTATACAGTATCTCTTTTAGTGCACCCTGCATATCTAGTGTTTGTGGAAATATTGTTTAAATTCTTGTGAAGAACTAAGTGAGTCATGAAAGGAATATTTCACAGGAAAAGCCCATAAATTCAACAAAAAAATTGTTGACCCCCCCCCCCCCCCCACTGTAACAAATGGCCACCACCAATTTGGATATATACTCAGAAAATTGAAAGTGTTCCTAAACTCTCACTATCTAAAGGAGACAATACATCAATAACTTAGTATTTCAAATAAATGAAGTATGAGGATATTTTACACTTTGATGTTGTAATTTCTCAAAAGAAAAAAAATAGGACTGAAATAATTTGTTGGTAACCATGAAGTGCTATCATGTTTTTAATATTTCAGTTTCTTCTGCTACCAGAGTCAGGCTTGGTGATTATCAGTAGCTTTTGTTCTGCACAGAGTATTTAAACTATATTTGTGCCAAATACTCTCAAGTCCAATGTACTTTATGATTGAGACTTTAGTTCTTCAAGCAAGGATTTTAACATCATTAAATTGATCCTATCCCTTAATTACATAGTAATAAATGCAGAATAATATGTAGGGGATAAGTCCTATTATTATGGTGCATCCACAGGAGAAATTTCCCGACTGGGAGAATTTGTTATACTACCATTGTATATTATCACAAGAAAAGATGAATATTTCTTTCACTTGCCTAGACATGGCAGATATCAGCGAATAGGTAAATACATTGCCAGATACAAAAAGATTATTCTCGATCTGAATGCTAGTAAAATGCATATCATTCACCAACCAGCACCTTGGGTAGCATGGAGAAAGATCATTGTCAACATTAATGGAGTGAGTCTTCAAGTACTTAACACCATTCACCACTGAGAAACAGAAGAGTCAACACTGCAGCAAGCTTAGTACACAGCACTATACTTTCCATGGTGTAGTTGTAGTGCATGTAGGTTTGTGTTGGTGACACATTCTCTTTGTGGCCCACGAATCATTCACAGCAACTGTTTACATAACTTCACTGGGAGATTACTCTCAGTAGCTATAGCTGAAATGGAAACTAATGAAGTGATCCCTGTCAACTCTGGCTAGGAGTCATACACTGTGCAGCCATTGGGCCCATACCATCGAGTCAGTCGTGATGCAATCTCCATCAACAGTGCAAATTACAGACTGGCACCACTGAAATGTGCTTTCAAGATTGCTGCCCTCAGAATTACCAGATGGAAGTGGAAAAGCGTTTATTGCATACAACTGTCTTGTTTCAGTCTCTGATAAACACCAACAGTGACAAAAGTCAAGACACTAGTCAGCATCATCACAACAGGTATCAGCTGCTGGCACAAATGTGCCAAAGCGGGTGAAGCGAAGTGAAATGTTTAGTAGTAATGTTGTAACAGATGTTAATATAATGGATACTGCAAATGTCACCTACACTGTGGAAGTTGCAGCCAAAGACTATAATTTGCATGCTAATTCAGTAAATCACCAGTGGAATGGGCAGACGACTCTCCAACAGTTGTCTAATAAGGACTTGGACACTTTTGCAAGCAGTAACACATTTCCTAGCAACAGGAAACATGCTAGTAAAGATAACACACAACAATTAACAGACGTGGTTTCATATGTAGTATATGTAGAGGGTGCACATGGTAATGTGGGAAAGTTACATCCAATGGCCCTGGGAAGAATTTTTTTAAAAGGAAGTAACACCCTAAGAAATGAATTTTTTAATATTTCTGCTGTTGGCAGAAACAGGTACAAAATTGAAATGAAAACAGGTCAGTCAGCAAATGGGTTAATGTTGCTTCAGGTCTTTTGGCAGAAAAGTATAGAGGCCTACATCCCCGATTTTCTAACAAAGGAGCATGGAGCTATTCACAATGTTGAAATTGCATTACCTAATAAAGACATCCTTACAGAAATGATAACTGAATTTTTAGTAACCAACATAAGAAGCTTCACCTATATGCATCATAACATGTAAATCTCAACAACTTCCCAAAATATACAATTGCTCATTATGCATTGCATGGTTGCACCATATGTCCAGTCATTTTTGCAATGCCACAGTTGTTTTAGGTATTTCCATTTAAGTACTCATTGCGTCAAATGCACAGGAGCCCATGAGACTTCGTGCTGCTAAAAAAGTGGAGAACCCAGATGTTTGCATTGCAATGGAAGCCACGCCACTATCTGTCACAATTGCCCAATTTATCAGTAGCACATGGAAGCCAAGTAATACAAACCCTGTGGCAATCCTTAAATGTTTGGTGCCCGTCACTGCAACCATCATTTGTGTGGATTACTGCCTATGTTTTTACGAGGGTCACCCCAAAAGAAATGCACACTATTTTTTTTAAAATCCTTCTTTTATTCTACATGTTTGAAAGTTTTACAGTGTGTAGATACATCCTGTAGGAACAATATTTTCATTTCTACACATAATTTCCATCCCTCTCAACTGCCTTACGCCATCTTGGAGCCAGCGCCTGTATACCTGCAAGGTAAAACCCTGGACCAATCTGTTGGAGCCACTGTTTGGCAGCGTGCTCAGGGGAGTCATCATCTTCAAACTTTTTTCCATGAAGAGAGTCTTTCAGTTTCCCAAAGAGATGATAGTCACGTGGAGCCAGGTCAGGACTGCAAGGTGGGTGTTTCAGTGTTGTCCATCCGAGTTTTGTGATTGCTTCCATGGTTTTTTGACTGACATGTGGCCGTGCATTGTCGTGCAACAGCAAAACATCCTGCTTTTGCTGATGTGGTCAAATATGACTCAGTCGAGCTTGAAGTTTCTTCAGTGTCGTCACATATGCAGCAGAATTTATGGTGGTTCCACTTGGCATGATTTCCACAAGCAAGTGTCCTTCAGAACTGAAGAATACCGTAGCCATAACTTTTCCAGCTGAAGATGTGGTTTTGAATTTTTTTTCTTGGGTGACTTTGTATATGCCGCTCCATTGATTGCCTCTTCGTCTCTGGTGAAAAATGATGGAGCCATGTTTCATCACCTGTCACAATTCTTCCAAGAAACTCATCTCCACCATTCTCGTACTGTTCCAAAAGTTCACTGCATACCGTTTTCCATTTTTCATTGTGAGCCAGTGTCTACATCCTGGGAACCCACCTGCCACAAACCTTTTTTAACACCAACACTTTCAGTATTCTGCAAACACTTCCTTCCCCTATCCCAATGTAGCATGACAATTCATTCACTGTGATGCATCTGTCAGCAGTCACCAATTCGTTAACTCTCTTCACATCGTCTGGAGTGTGTGCAGTACGAGGCCTGCTGCTGCAAGGAAAATCCTCAATATTGCCGCGCTCACTTTTATAATGTAACCTGCTTGCTCACTGAATAACTGTATTGTGATCGACAGCAGCATCTGCATACACCTTTTTCAACCTCTTGTGGATGTTTCCCACTGTCTCATTTTCACAGTACAGGAATTCTATGACAGCATATTGCTTCTGACGAACATCAAGTGTAGCAGCCATCTTGAAGACATGCTGTAACAGCACCACTCACGGGAGCAGGTTGAACTAAGTTTGGAAACAAGCGGGAAGGATGTATCTACACACTGTAAAACTTTCACACATGCAGAATGAAAACTGTATTTTTACAAAAACAGTGTGCATTTCTTTTGGAGTGACCCTCATACAACACGAGTGCTCTCTACTTGCGACGGGCCTCAAGTGTGTGAGAAACTAGAGGATTTGAACAAGACGGAAGAAAAGCTACAGTAGAAGCCTAAAATATAAGGCATTCAGTTTCAACTTACAAAAATAAAGCATTCACTCACATTCTGTGTAAGCACAGCTAGTATGACATGTTATATGACTTTCAGGGTAACAGTACACAAAATATTCATCAGTTCAAAACAGTTCAGGGTTCAACATGATGATTCACAAATTAACACTAGCACTCCGCCCTCCATTTAAAATGAGTTATCCCTTCATTGAACCTATCATCTAAACACCCTGAGCAAAACTGTAGGTGGGCTCTCTCTATGCATCTTGTAGATCTTACTTCATGTCTCTGAAAATCTGTCCCCTTGTTTTGTCAGTGCTTCAGTGGAACACACCTTCCATGTTGTTTCCTGCCTTCTCCTTCTTTTCCCCTTCATTTCTCTTGCCTGATAGCTCTGATGTACATTGTGCAATGAAATATCTTTGGCACTGCCAGTGTAGTGCCATTACACTAAATGGCACATTTTACTTGGCTTAGCAGATTTCAGCACATTTTCAGTATACAATGTCCCACAGCTCATAGATATTTGAAAGATGTCATGACTACCATTTTTAAATGCCAAAAAGAAGTTTATTTAAACACCCAATTTCAGCCAAATGACCATCATCAGGTTCCTGTGCACCAAACTGAAATAATTTTTGTCCATTGCTATACTGGGATGACATGTTTTGCCAGCTCATAGATATCTTAAAAAATCATGACCACCTCCTCGAGCTACTGATAAAATTATTATTTAAACAACTGGATTCAGTCAACTGTCCATCATCAGGTCCCTGTTACCAAACTGAAATAGTTTTGTCCATTGGTACACTAGGATGACACATTTTTCTGGGCTAAGCACATCTCAATGTATTTTCAGGAGTGGCACCCCACACCTTGTGGATTTTGAGGAAGTCATGACTACCACCTTGAGCTGCTGATAAAATCTTTGTTTAGGCAACTAGATTCAGACAGCTGACCATCATCAATTCCTGTATACAAAATTTAAATAGTATTGTCTGTTCCTATACTAGGATGGCACTTTTTGCTAGGCTAGGCAGATCCCAATATATTTCCAGGGGCATAGTCTGTAGATATTTGAAGAATGTCATGACTGCTATCTTGACATCTTTATTTAAACAACCAGTTTCTGTTGACTGATCACCATCTGGTTAATGCAGGCAGGTATGTACTGAAAAGTTATGGCTCTCAATTTTTTATGAGAGAACTCATGCAGCTGCATCAGTATCATCTGCTGCATAGGTGTCACCAAAGTATAGGTTTTTATCAATAGCCAACTCACTGTTTTTTCTGAGATTATACTAGGATGGTACATGCTCCTTGATTAGCCAGATCCCAACACAGCTTCAAGAGGTGGTGACCCCTGGTTGTAGATATTTCAAAATTGTCATGACTACAGCTTTGAACTTGGATAAAACTTTCATTTAAACAACCATTTCCAGTTGATTGACTATCATCATGTTCCTCTATACCAGACTTAAATAGTTTTGTCTGTTGGTATATTTGGATGGCATATTTTACTTGGCAAGGAATATGCCAATATATTGTCAGAGTTGGTGCCCCACAGATCATAAATATTGCAAATTGTCATGAATACCACCTTTAGCTGCAAATAAAATCTTCATTTATGTAACCAGTTTTGGTTAATGGACCATCATCTGGTTCTTTTATGTCAAATTCAAATGCTTTGCCTATTGGCATACTATATTGGCACATTCTGCTTTGCTAGCCAGATCCCAATGAATTTTCAAGAGGTAGTTTCCCACACTTCATAGATGTGTGAAAAAATCCTGACAACTGCCTTGAGCTGCTGATAAAACTTTATTTAAACAGCATGTTTCAGATGGTGGTTATCATCAAGTTCCTGCATACCACAGCCAAATGGTTTTCTTTGTTCATACAGTAGGGTTGCAATTTATTTTTTTATTTTTTCAGGAAGTAGAGTCCCCTAGCCCTTAGATATATGAAAAAAGACAAGACTACTACCTCAAGCAGCTGATAAAATCTTTTTCTAAACAACCTGTTTTGGCTGGTTGCCCATCATCTATTCATGTATTCCAAACTGAAATAGTTATATCCATTGGTATACTAGGATTGCACATTTTGCTTGGATTGGCAAATCACAATGTATTTTCAGGATGTGGTGCCCCAAGCTCATACTTATCTTAAAAATATCATGCCTACCATATTAGGTTGCTAATAAAAATTTTTATTTAAACAAAATGTTTTGGTCAATCAACCATCATCTGTTTCCTGTGTACCAAATTCAAATGCTTTTTCTGTTGATATACTAGGATGGCACATTTTGCTTGGCTAGGCGGATCCTGATATAATTTTGGGAGGTGGGAACCGTAGTTCAGAGGTATTTGAAAAATGTCATGAGTTACATCTTGAGCTGCTGATAAAATCTTTATTTAAACTACCAGTTTTGGTTCACTGACCATCATGTGGTTGTTGCATGTCAAGCTCATGTGGTTCTGTGCGTGTATACGAGTAAGGTATCTTTTGTTCAGCTAAGCAGAATGCAGTATATTTTATAGAGGTGATACCTCACAGCTCTTAGATACCCAAAATATGTCATGACTACCACATAAAGCTGCTGATAAAATCTTTCTTTAAAGAACCAGTTTTTGTCCACTGATAAATCATTTGGTTGGTGCATACCAAAATAAAACAGTGAATTGTGAATTGTGGTTCATTAGTCTCATAACATACATAGTCAAAATCATTTGGTTCAGGTACAGGAGACACGTCAAAAGTTTGGTAAAATTTACCGTAAACAGAGAAAGCTGATGTTTACATACAGCATCATAATAATAATACCATTTTGTTTTATATACACAAAAGGCAGAGATAATAATAATAACAATAATGAAAATAGTATCTAAAAATCTATCACTAAATTACTGTAGCTCAAATTATCATGTCATCCTCTAAAAATTCTTGTATCAAATACTAGCATTTCTCCCCCAGAATCTGATGTAGCCATATTTTTAGGGTCTCTGGCTTAACATTAAATATATTTTTGCCCATTAATTTGTTATATATTGTCATCTCCATATACTGTGGAGACCATTCATATAATTTCAATTTGTTTGTGGGAATCATAAAATTATTTTTTATTTCTTGTGTTGTATGTGTGGTTAAAATGATTTTCCTCAAATAATTTTTGCCTGCTGTGTAGGAAGATAATAATTTCAAAATGTGTATGGAGAGTACAGTTAGGATTTGCAGTTGTTGAAATAATGGGTGACAAGATTCTGTTTTCTGTGTGGTACACATGTATCTGATAATTTTTTTCTGAAGTTTCAGTATACGAGATATTTTACTTGAACTTCCCCAGAAAAGTATACCATACCTAATGACTGATTCAAAATAACTATGGTGTGCTATTTTTGGTGTACTTATGTCAATAGAATTTGCAAGTAGTTTGGCCATTAGTATCCTAGGGTTTCTTGTCTAGTCAGATCCCAATACAGTTTCAATAGGTTGTGCACCCAGATCATAGATATTGAAAAACTGTCACAATCATCACTTTCAGCTCAGATCACATCTTCATTTGAACAACAAGTTCTGGTCAACTGGACATCATCACTTTCCTGTATACGAAAGTTTTGTCTGTTGGTATACTTGGATGGCTTGTTTTGCTTGGCAAGAAAGATGACAATTTATTTTCAGAGGTGGTGCCCCACAGCTCCTAGATATATGAAAAAAATTCATGACCACCACCTTCAGCTGCTGATAAAATCTTTATTTAAGCAACATGTTTCCCCCGACTCTCCACCATGAGGTTCCTCTATATCAAACTCAAATGGTTTTGTACATTGGTATACTAAAACGGCATGTTTTGCTTGGCTAGGCAAATCCCAATCAATTTTCAGGTGTTACCCCAAAGTTCATAGATATATGAGAAACACCATGACTACCACCTTGAGATATTTATTTAAACAACCTGTTTGAGGTGACTAAGCCGGCCGGAGTGGCCCTGCGGTTCTAGGTGCTACAGTCTGGAGCCGAGCGGCCGCTACGGTCACAGGTTCGAATCCTGCCTCAGGCATGGATGTGTGTGATGTCCTTAGGTTAGTTAGGTTTAATTAGTTCTAAGTTTTAGGTGACTGATGAGCTCGGAAGTTAAGTCGCATAGTGCTCAGAGCCATTTGAACCAATTTGAGGTGACTGTCAATTATCTGGTTCCTGTGCACAAAAATCAAATTGTTTTGTTCATTGGTATATTAGAATGGCATGTTTTGCTTGGCCAAGCTGATCCCAGTATATCTCCAGGAGGAGGTGCCTCATAGTTCATAAATATTTCAAAAGTGTTATAACTACAACATGTCACTGCTGATCAAATTTTTATCTCAAAAACCTGTTTTGGTCCACTGAGCATAATCACATCACTGTATACCAAACTAAAATGGTTTTGTCGATTAGTATAATAGGAAGACACATTTTGCTTGGCTAGACAGATGTAAATATAGCTTCAGGATGTGGTGCCCCGCGGCTCATATATATTTGAAAAATGTTGTAACTACCACTTTGAGCTCAGCCAAAATCATTATTTAAACAACCAGTTTTGGTTGACTAATCATAATCAGGGTGCTGTATACCAAACCAAAATAGTTTTGTACTATGGTGTGGTTGGATGGCATGTTTGGCTTGGCAAGGCAGATGATGAATTTCCAGGAGATATGGTTTTTCCACTATTACAACAAAAACATGCTGTCTTTTCTAGCTCTGGCACCAAACACATTTCCAACTATTTTCTTACAGCATAAGTTTGCAAACACAGGAAAGAGCTTGGCACAAAATCTGCCACTGCATGGAATAAATTCATGAAGGACATTGACAGGTAACACACACTGTTTCCTGTGATGTCATAGGAATATATCACAGCCATTAATGGAAATTTATGCAAATTGGTTGAAATAAGATGTTTGCAGGTTGAACAGGACATTTCCTTCATTACTTTGATTACAACATATCTACTAACACAGGTCAATGATGGAAAGCTTAATAGTATTAAGCTGTGTATCTGGAGAAAAAAAAATTCAAATTAAGTTTATCCATTCTTAATTATTATTAAAAAGTGAATTATTTGAGGAAAATTTAAATTTTACATTTCCAAGAAGTTAATATGAGATTATTTTAATACTAGTGGGTGTAGTTGGGACCCAGGTTCGATTCCCGGCTGGGTTGGAGATTTCCTCTGCCCAGAGATTGGGTGTGTGTGTGTGTTATCTTCATCGTTTCATCATCACCATCATCATTCGTGACAGTGGCTGGATTGAACTGTGAAAAAATTGGGAGTTTGTATGGGCGCTGATGACTGTGCAGTTGAGCGCCCCACAATCCAATCATCATCAGTACTAATAGGTGTATAAGCCAAAAATATTATACACACACAGGATTACATCGCATTTCACACATAGCTGCTAGTATGTTGACAATACAAGCAGAAAACTGTATTTTCTCATTGTTTTCTCCTTCGCTTTGAAGTGATAATGGTTTTGTATGTGAATGTTTTAGTTTTTTGTGACCTTAGATCTTTTTATATGGCTTTTGTGGTGTCACCGCTAGACACCACACTTGCTAGGTGGTAACTTAAATCGGCCGCGGTCCTGTAGTACATGTCGGACCCGCGTGTCGCCACTGTGTAATCGCAAACCTAGCGCCACCACATGGCAGGTCACAAGACACGGACATGACCTCGCCCCAGTTGTACGGACGACATAGCTTGCGACCAGACCTACCAAGTCTTCCTCTCATTTGCCGAGAGACTGATAGAATAGCCTTCAGCTTATTCCATAGCTACTACCTAGCAAGGCGCCATTTGTATCAGTGCTTATAGCTTACTACTATTCAAGAGATGTATTCCAACAAGAGAATAAAGTTAAGTATATTATTCCAGCTACGTACTTTTCTTCTTATTCATTAATAAGTCTCATGTTCCAGTACTTCACGCCCGTCTGCGTTAGTTTAGCGTGCACTTTCAGCCACTTCGATCTACAAGGTGTTGGCCCAGCTGCCGACACATCACATGGCGACGAGGGAAAGTGTTTTTTCTGCTTTGGACTGATTTGTTCTTTTTCCCTTTTTGTGCTCTGATTTGCTTGTGTCATGGCTTCGCCACAATCTCCAGATGTACTGTCCGAATTTTTTCGCTTGCAGAATCAGCAGACGCAGGCGTTATTGGAAGCCCTTGGACAGCTCGTCCAGGGTCAACGTGCGCTGCAAACCGATGCGGCAGCCGCCGCTTCATCGCTACCACAGCCACACAACGCTGTCGCGCCGCCATTTAGGCCCTTTGAGGCCGAGTGCGAAACCTGGACTGAGTGGGCCAGCCAGTTCCAGTTTCATCTCGCCGCGTACAGAATACAAGGTAAAGAGCGGCAGCCGTTTTTGCTTTCTTGTGTCGGTGTGTCTACCTACCATGTGATAGTGAAATTGTTTCCCCGACGCGACGTAGCAACTCTGTCCTACGAAGAAATTTTGTCTGCTTTAGATGCCTATTTCAAAGAAACAGTCAATGTAGTTGCAAAACGGTATACGTTCTTTCGTACAAAACGTACGGCCGGTCAGACTAATAGGGAGTGGGTTGCAACTTTGCAAGGCCTTACTAGAGACTGCGCGTTTGCCTGTGAATGTGGCCTCCCATATTCCGATACAATGGTGCGTGATGCAATAGCACAGAACGTTTCTGATGTTCGCATACGGGAACAGATTTTGAAACTCGTAAATCCCTCCCTTCAACAAGTGATAGACATATTGGATAGGCAAGACACACTTGACTTTGCTCAGGACTCATTTGAAACTTCGCCAGCAGTGTGTCACATTAATCGGCCCGCCGGGCCCGCTGCACGGGACGCTAAGCGGCCCTCGCGCCCGTCGCAGCCTCGCTCGCAAACACGTGCGCCGCGTAAGCAAGCAACTGCAGTGAAATCATGCCCGCGGTGTGCAACTAGACATTCGCGTGAAAATTGCCCGTCACGCCAAGCTATTTGCTTTTACTGTCAAAAGAAAGGACATGTTCAAAGTGTTTGCCAGAAAAAGCTTCGATCAGACAATCACACAAATTCCAGGCCTTTTGCTTCGCGCCGGAATCGAACCCAGGACAATCAGGCTCGTGGACCTTCACCCATGGACATTCATGTGGTTCATTCCCACCCGTCCAGTGACACTTTAGCTAACAGTGACTGTGTTCGTCCCACAAACAGTGTGCGCCGACGTCGCCGAAATTCCCGTAAAGTCGCAAGTGCTTCTGTACCTGTATCAGTTCAAATTGCACGTGACAGTCGCTCTTGTCGTCAGCAGGACAATAAACTTTTTGTGGACTTAGACTTTGAAGGCAAAGTGATACCATTCCAGCTCGATACCGGAGCTGCAGTTTCATTGCTCAATCACGACACGTACAAACAACTGGGCAAACCGCCATTGCGTGCCGCAAATGTTAAGTTAACTAGTTACTCAGGACAGCAGATCCCTGTGTTAGGACAGTGCAGCCTTCTTGCAACATACAAGGGACAAACAAAACTTGTATCATTTTACGTTCTTCGTTCTTCTAGTGCAGTGAACTTGTTTGGTTTAGATTTGTTTCAATTGTTTAATTTGTCTATAGTAAATCAGGTCCTATCAGTGAATCAGACTGTGCCTTCCGCCAGTGTTTCTAGTCTTTGTGAAGAATTTGCAGACATTTTTGCACCGGGCCTTGGTTGCACTAAGAACTATGAAGCACATTTGGAATTGAAAGACAACGCGCAACCGAAATTTTTCAGAGCGCGCAATGTTCCCCACGCATTGCGTGATGAGGTCGCAAGAACATTGCACGATTTAGAATCTCAAGGTGTAATTGAACGTGTGCAGGCTTCTCTCTGGGCCTCACCCTTAGTAATTTTGCCAAAACCTTCCGGAAAACTGAGACTTTGTGTGGACTTCAAGGCAACTGTGAATCCACAACTTGTGACTGCTACTTTTCCTTTGCCCCGCCCGGAAGATCTTTTTGACAAACTGTGCCCGGGAAAATATTTTTCAAAATTGGACCTAGCAGATGCGTACTTGCAGATACCTGTGGACGAAGACTCCCAGCGCGTCTTGGTGGTAAACACGCATCTTGGCTTGTATCGCTTCAAAAGACTGCCATTCGGGTGTGCATCCGCCCCTGCATTGTTTCAGCAATATTTACAAACTGTGTGTGCGTCGGTCCCTACTGCTGCGACCTATCTGGACGATATTGTGATCTCAGGACAGACAGAAGCAGAACATTTGCAAAATCTCCGAACATTATTTCAGGTCTTGCGTCAAAATGGTCTTCGCTTGAGAAAGGACAAATGTGTGTTCTTTGCTCGGGACTTACCCTACCTGGGGCATGTCATAAATGCCCAAGGTATACATCCGAGTCCAGAGCACCTCCGTGCCATACAGGACTTACCTGCTCCGCAGAACTTAAAACAGCTACAGAGTGTGCTGGGTAAAATTACTTATTATTCAAAGTTTGTGCGCAATGCTTCTTCCATTTCAGCTCCGCTTCATCGCTTACGCCGTAAAGGTGTTCCGTTCGTCTGGACGACGGAATGCGAACGCGCCTTTCGCCAGTTGAAATCGGCGTTACTTTCAAATACTTGCCTTACGCCATTCGATCCCCGAAAACCCCTTTTGTTGATGGTAGATGCATCGGATTTCGGGATCGGTGCTGTGCTTGCGCACAAAGATGGCTCGCATGATCGCCCTATTGCCTTTGCGTCCAAATTGCTCTCATCTGCGCAAAGAAATTATTCACAGATAGAGAAAGAAGCTTTAGCTCTCGTGTTTGGTGTTACCAAGTTCCATGACTTCTTGTATGGTCGTCACTTTACAATCATCACGGACCACAAACCTTTGACATCGCTTTTTCATCCGAACAAGCCTGTACCTCCGCGTACAGCGCAGAAATTCATTCGCTGGTCTCTTTTCCTCTCGCAGTACCGCTACGATATCTTGTATCGGTCCACTGCTAAGCACGGCAACGCTGATGCGTTGTCCCGTTTGCCTGTTGCTGAGGATAAAGCATTCGATTCTTCCGAACTTGCTTGCATGTTCATTGATTCGGAAGCCGATGACGTGGTCGCATCGTTTCCGATTGATTTTAGTCGTGTAGCTACAGCCACAGCTGCTGACCCTATCCTTGCTACTGTTTTGCGTTTTGTTGCTACGCAATGGCCCTTGTCAAAGTCACGGATCGAGGATCCTTTGGTTCGCCGTTTTTTTGCTCACTAGGAGAGACTTTTTGTACGACGTGGTGTTTTGTTGTTGCGTTCCGATAATGATCAATCCCGAGTCGTAGTCCCACGTTCGTTACAGTCCTCTGTCTTAAAGCTTCTTCACCAAGGTCATTGGGGTATAGTGCGTACGAAACAACTTGCTCGTCAGCACTGTACTTGGTTCGGAATCGATGCTGCGATTACAAATATGTGCTCCTCTTGCGTGGCGTGTGCCGAACAACACTCCGCACCGCCGCGGAAGTTCTTTGCATGGCCGAAAGCCACTTCCCCTTGGCAACGCTTGCACATCGATTTTGCTGGTCCATTCTGGAATGCTCGATGGTTGGTTGTGGTCGATGCTTTCAGTAATTTTCCTTTTGTTGTCCGGATGTCTTCCACGACGTCTTCTGCCACAATCCAAGCCTTGTCTGCTATCTTTTGCATTGAAGGTCTCCCGCAGACTATTGTTTCCGACAATGGCCCACAATTCATGTCCGCAGAATTTCAGTCATTCTGCAAGGCCAATGGTATTCAACATCTGACGTCCGCGCCGTTTTCGCCTCAGTCAAACGGTGCCGCTGAACGATTGGTCCGGACGTTCAAGTCACAGATGTTGAAATTGAAAGAATCGCATTCTCGGGAGGACGCTTTGTTGCTCTTTTTGTCTTCGTATCGCTCTCAGCCCCGCGATGGTCGCTCGCCGGCTGAATTGCTCCATGGTCGATCTCATCGCACCCTGATGTCTTTGCTACATCAGCCGCATCAGGTTCCTGTGCAGCGGCAGACTCCTGTTTTTGCTCCTGGCGACGTTGTCTATTATCGCACTTATCGCGGTTCACGGCGTTGGCTCGCAGGGCGCATTCTTCGCTGCCTCGGCCGCGCGATGTATTTGGTTTTGGGGGCCTCTGGTGAGGTGCGTCGGCATCTCAATCAGCTGCGCCTCTGTCGTCGCCTGGGTTCTGCCGCTCCCCGTCTGCTTTCAGCGACGGAGCCGTCAGGTCAGCGCCTTGGGGACCCATCTACTGGCTCGCCTCATCCCCAGGTGTTGCCGACGCTGCCTTCCGTTTTGCCACATGGCGTCGCGCCGCCGCCACCGCAGCCGCCGCCGGCGCCGCCCGCAGCGGACGCTTCGCTGCAGCCGCCTGGCGCCTCACTGGGTCACGCGCCGCCGCTCGCTTCCCGTGCCCAGCCGTCCTCCGCCATGGACCTCTTGCCCGCTCCGGACCAGATGTCGTCTTCGCCCGTCGGGTGCTCCGACCACATGGAGGTCGACCCTTCTGTCTCATTACGTGTGCATACACCTCATGTTGACGTGCACCCTGGACTAGGTTTGCGGGCGTTTCCTAGCTCCCCTCGGACCGAATGGCCGGGTGCGGGTGGCACAGCCTCGCCTGTTGTTAGGCTCCCCACCTCATCGCATACGTCAACATGGGGTCCTCCCCACGGCGGGCGGAAGCCTTATCTCACGACCGTTCGCCGATTTGCGGGGGAGGAATGTGGTGTCACCGCTAGACACCACACTTGCTAGGTGGTAACTTAAATCGGCCGCGGTCCTGTAGTACATGTCGGACCCGCGTGTCGCCACTGTGTAATCGCAAACCTAGCGCCACCACATGGCAGGTCACAAGACACGGACATGACCTTGCCCCAGTTGTACGGACGACATAGCTTGCGACCAGACCTACCAAGTCTTCCTCTCATTTGCCGAGAGACTGATAGAATAGCCTTCAGCTTATTCCATAGCTACTACCTAGCAAGGCGCCATTTGTATCAGTGCTTATAGCTTACTACTATTCAAGAGATGTATTCCAACAAGAGAATAAAGTTAAGTATATTATTCCAGCTACGTACTTTTCTTCTTATTCATTAATAAGTCTCATGTTCCAGTACTTCACGCCCGTCTGCGTTAGTTTAGCGTGCACTTTCAGCCACTTCGATCTACAAGGTGTTGGCCCAGCTGCCGACACATCAGCTTTGACTTTGGAAAGCATTTTGTTTTCTGTTTGACCTCAAGCTTCCACAAATGTATTTAATGGAACATTTGTGTGGATTTCTTGCATAGGGCTTGCACTTCTTTTATGTTTATGACAATCCAGATTATTGGGAAGTTGCTTTTTAGTTTGCCACCTAGTATTACTACCATTGGAATTGTATGGAGAGGATACTCTGAAAACCTGCTGGGAATGATACCTGTTTTCAGCATCTTTGCCTTGGAATCAGATTTATAATCTGCCCCAGTAAAATGTTGACAGCTAACTGCTGATGAATTTGACAGCATGTTTGGCCTGGAGCTCTCTCAAGGAATCACTCATAACTGCACATTTCTTAGGTCATTATCAACCAGAAATTCATGGTAGCTTATGCCACTACCTTTTCTTTTCTCATTCTTACAGAAAAACACACAGCAGTGAGGCATCTGTGAGGAATAATAAGAGTATTTCAGACTACTATATCATGCAGAAACACAGCACCAATCTACTTTTAGCACAAATATTCCACATTGCCAGCAATCCATACAATTTTAGTATGAACTACAACAATATTTTCAGGATTATATGCTTTATGTATTCCTTAATTTCATTAAAAGATAACAGCAGTTAGACGATAATCTCCAAACACAATAAATCTAGCAAATTATATATTACATAATCACTAATCACAGCCTACACAACCACATGTGATTTTGACACTAACAATGCCACAGCCCAGGAATGCCTGGAAATCAGGTACGGTGTCACAAGCAGGAAGAATTGCAAACTCCACCGATACACTCATTCTCATATGTTACCGGAAAGCACTGAGGCTGTTGGAGCATACAAGAGAGCTATGGTCATTCAGATCCCAACATATTTTCATGTCATTGTTCTCCACAGTTCATAGATATTTGAAAAATGCCTAGAGCTACTGATAAACTGGCTATTTAAACAACCACTTTCAGTCAACTGACAATCATCAAGTTCCTTTATACAAAAGTAAAATAGTTACATCCTTTGGTGTACGACAATGGCATGTTTTGCTTGGCTAGGCAAATCCCAATATATTTTCAGATATGGTGCCCCATAGCTCATAGATTTTTGAAATTTATCGTGAGTACCACATTTAACTGCTGATAAAACCTTGATTTAAACAACTGGTTTTGGTCAAACTGTCATCTCCAATTTCCTTTATACCAAAATATAATAGTTTTGGCTGTTAGTATACTAGATGATTGCATCCCCATGATGCCGATAGGTGGAGGATGACACAGCAGCTGGAGCACATCCCTTGGGCCTTCACGTCCTGGTGAAGAATTCGTTTATCCTAGGACAGAAAGTTTTGCTTGACTATGCACATCCTGATATATTTTCAGGTATTGGTGCCCCACAGCAAGTGGAAATTAGATGATTGTCACCACTATCACCTTGAGATGCTGCTTAAATCTTCATTTCAACAACCATTTTGAGATGACTGCGCATCATCCAGATCTTACATAGTAAAATGAAATAATTTTATCTGTTGGTATATGAGGATGACACACTACTTGGCTATGCAGAGCCCTATATATTTTCAGGATGCAGTGCCTCACAGCACCTACATATTTAAAAAATGTCATGACTACACCTGTGAGGTGCTGTTAAACTCTCTGTTCAAATAAACAGTTTCAGTTGACTAACCATAATCAACTTCCTGTTTATCAAATGAAACAGTGTTGTCCTTTAGTATACTTGAATGGCATGTTTTGCTTGGCTAGGCATGTCACAGTACATTTTCAGAGATGGTGTCCCACAGCTCATGGCTATTTATAAATTGTCATGCCTTTGACCTTGATCAGCTGATAAAATATTGATTTAAACAACAAGTTTCAGTCAGCTGACCTACCATCAGTGTAATGTATACCAAACTGAAACAGTTTTGTCAGTTGGTATTCTAGGACAGCACATTGCGCTTGGCTAGGTAAATCTGAATATGTTTTCAGGGTGTTGTGCTCATAGCTCACAGGTATTTCAAAAATGTCATGAGCACCACTTTGAGATCTGATAAAATTTTAATTTAAACATGCAGTTTCAGGTGACTAACCATCACCAGGTTCCTGTATATCGAACTGGAGCAGACTTGTCTGTTGGTATACTAGAATGGCATCCACAGTTCACCGAATCCATTCTCAAATGAGATGACAGAAGCTGGGATGACCAAATTATTCTTCAGTGGTATGCTTCTCTTACATTCCACTACAAGATCGATGGGTTGTTGCGTGGCATGACATGTGACAGTTACCTTTCTAGTGCTGAGTGCAGGAATGATCACTTCATCCAGCACACACAGTCTCCACACACTCAGACGTGCATCTTCCTGTCCACAGTATCTCATCTCGTGTAACATAATCTTCGAGCGACCACAATCTATAATTGCCTGAGAAGCTTTCAAAACGTCCCATCTGAGAATGACGTCATGAGTACACTCTTGTTTCTAAGGGCTGTGTATGACCACTTATAACCATACGAATGGTACATCTTCCTGTAGTTTTTACATATTTCCCATTAGCCACCTTCAGCAGAGATGTATTGTTGTCAACGAATACGGTTTTCTGCAACTGGCAATGGTACTTCTTTGAAATGACTGAATATGATGCTCCAGTCTCCTCAAGAGCTTGGGCAATCCTCCTCCTTTAGTTTCCCAGGTTGCAGCAACTAGGTGATCAGCTGTAGCTTCTAAACTGTGATGGAGACCTTGATCAGCATGTCGGGGAGCATCCTCTCCAGCGGCTAGCATGTGGTGATGGTGACCTATGTCGTCCTGCACCCACATCTTCTTGTTCATCCTCATCGTCCCGGAGTTGGCGTTGGCTAAGATTGGTCTGCTGTCTTGTGGCGTGGGTGTCATCAAATATCTGCCACCTTTCTTGACAATAGTGCACCACATGTCCTGGTTGTCCACAGTGGAAACATACTGGTTCGTTATCCTGGATCCTCCAGATGTCAGTCTTCCTTGTTGCCCAAACAGGTTCCTCATGTGGCATTGTAGGAATGTAACTCCTCCTGGGTCTCAACTTTTTCTCTGTTTTAAAGGGAAATGAAGGACAAGAGACTGGGTTCAATGTCTGTTCGACTTCCTCCCTTATGACCTGTTGAAGTGTCTCAGATTTTTGCTCGCCGTGCAATCCAAGTGCCATCTAAACTTCCTCTCTCACTATCTGATGAAGAACACTTGTGAAATCAGTTGCTTCCTCCATCACAGACATCAATACGATGTTTGGAAGCCATTCAAACTTCTTGCGTGTAATTCTTTTTTGATGCATTGTCTTGATATACTGGCGTCATTTTATGAAGTCGTCTGCTGTCGAAACCTCCTTCAGGAGTATGGCTTGATACATGTCCTCAGCAACACCCTTCATGAGATGTGCAACCTTATCTTCCTCCTTCATTCTAGGATCCACTATTTTACACCTCTCCAAGATGTCTTGAATGTAGGATGCTGTAGTTTCGACTGGACGCTGTGCCCTGCACTTTAATTTATGTTCAACCTTGCACTTCTGTCATTGTGTGTTGCCGAAATACTTGTGCAGATCCACCTGGAATACTTCCCAGCTTGTGAACTTCTCCTCATTGTTCTCATACCATTGCTTGGCAGTGCCCTGCAAGGAGAAAAATACATTAGCTAAGCACATGGTGTCATCCCATTTGTTAAATTTGGCTGTGTGCTCATATACCTTCAGCCACTTGTTTGGATCTTGGCCATCATCACCAGATCATCCGGAAGGATGTCTCATATGGTGGCACACAGTTGCTGTCATTGTAACATCCTCTTCTGCTCCTGTTTCCAATAGATTGTGATCTGCTGAATATGACTCGAACTCTGGTTTCTCGCCACATAAAGAGCACCTCTGTCGTGGCCTGATGGGAGCCAATGTGTCATCGATAATGTGCACCATCACAAGTTCCAATACCCAGCGCCTCCACCAGAATAATGTCACGTAGAAGAAGATGTAATTGGATGAATGACAAACACTAACTTCACTTAACGAAGGTTTATTCAGCACTTGCATGTACAAGAGTGTGGAGGAAACTGCCTCCGGCCAGAACACATACAGTATATATAAAGCTACATAACATTCCAGTACAATGAATACTGATATTTGTGGATACTTCTAGAATGTATTCAAACTGAATATAGAAATTAAAACTGTACAGTCCAGGTGAGTTTTGAACTCGTGACCCTCGATGCAACAGTTTAGTATCATAACCACTAAACCATGATGCTACTCAGCTTCTTCTGTGACAGTGTTTTATGTTTTAGTTTTCATTTAAAAAATTTCTAATTTTACTTTCAATGATGTAATCAGTCTTCTAAAATTAACAGAAAGTTCCCATGTTTCATATTGTCAAAATATGACACCTTTGTTATTACTCAATAGTCCTACAGACCTTTACTTAAGTAATTATTTTCAGAAAACAATTCTTAAATTAAATCTGAAAAATAAATTTCATTTAAGACAGTCATGTCAATGCTAATTTGGACTCTTTCCTGTTGTAGAAGGTACTGGAAGCTGGGTTAGTAATATATATACAATTCTTTTGTGTCTAATGCGTCAGAGTGGGACTAGAACTTGTGGAGTTTGACACATGCTACTCTCTGACTATGTTCTTTGTATCGCATAAGTGAGTTGCACAATGAGCTTTTGAAGAAGCGTTAATTATGTGATTATGAAATGTGTTTCAAGAATATGTAAATAAAAGAAGAAAATTGTTAACAGCAACAGAACATTTCAGTGACTTGTCATTTAAATGGAAGCTGGACAAACTTTTCATGATAGGTTATACAGAAACAAAGGAAGACCCTGCCAGTGAGATCAACTATGCAAATTAAGTACTATTTATCTGCAAATAAAATGCACTTTGTCTTACAAATAATTTAAACTTTGTCTAAACTGTGAGACAATTGACAGAATGTGAGAATGAATATTGAAATTCTTCATAGTATTTGGACATTAAGTGAGGGATTGTATTACACTAGGCAGACCCCAACATGTTTTTCAGAGGTGGTGCCCCACACCTTGTAGATGTATTAAAAATGTCATGCCTACCACCTTGAGCTGCTGATAAAATCATTATTTAAACAAACCTCTTTGCTCCACTCAAAATCATCTGGTTGCTGTACGTGGCTGCTGTATGTCAAATCCAAATGCTTTGTCCGTTGATATTCTTGCAAAGCAAATTTTGCTTTTCTGGAAGTGGTGCTCCACAGCTCATTGAAATTTGAAAAAAAATGTTATGACTACCACCTTGCACTGCTGATTATGTCTTTATTTAAACAACATGTTTCAGTCAACTGAGCATCATCAACTTCCTGTGTACCAAACTGAAAAATTTTTGTCTGTTGGTATACTAGGATGGCACCTTCTGCTTGGTAAGGCAGATGCCAATATGTTTTTAGGAGGTTGTGCCCCACAGCTTGTAGATATACAAAAAATCATGACTATCACAGAAGGCTGCTGATAGAAACTTTATTTAAACAATGTGCTTCACCAAACTACCCATTGTCCATTTTTTAATGAGAAATTCAAGTGGTTTTAATGGAAAGAAATTTCTTCTGAGGCCAAGACTGCTAAATATTATTTCACAGAGACTGTTTCAACATAAGCTTAGTGTCATCACCTAGTCTTCAAATGTAACAAAGGATAAATAACATTAAAAGTAGAATTTTATAATGCTGTAAAAGAATAATTTTCCAGAAGTTGGATAATGTATAGCAAATAAATTACGTACCCATCACAAATCCTATGTTAATCACATGTACTTGGTATTATTTGTCTGGCCCCAGATAGGGAAGTCTGTGAAAAAGCACTTCAGAGTGAGAATCTGATGCTTACGGATGTGCTCAATATAGCACAGTCCTTTGAAGTACACGGGCTGCAGGCGATCAGATTGCTGTTTGGCGAGAGGTATCAGAAGTTGCTCAGTCAGCCCCTGTTTGACATGCTTCAAGTGTTCAGGATGACATGGAAGGCATTGCACCAGTACAGCCTTCAACTCAGCATTGTTTGGGGCAGCATTGGTTATGACCACAGCGGCACAAGCCACGTCACAGCAGCAGCCATGTGGCCACCTTCCACCTTGCTCATACTGCTTTGTAAAATATGAGTGTGCTGCATGTCCTAAGCATTTGATGGTTTGCTACAAGCATCGAAAGAAAGGCCACATTGCATTGGTGTTTAACTCCTCTTCAAATGTGGCAGACACTTTAGTACCAATGGACATAAACTACACTGAAGTGCCAAAGAAACAGGTATAGCCATGCATATTCAAATACAGAGAGATGTAAACAGGCATAAGCTATATAAGACAACAAGTGTCTGGTACATATGTTAGATCAGTTACTGCTCCTACAATGGCAGGTTATCAAGATTTAAGTGAGTTTGAATGTGATGTTATAGTCGGCGCACAAGTGATGGGGCACAGAAGTGGAGATTTTCCCATACAACCATTTCATGATTGTACCATAAATATCAGGAATCCAGTAAAATATCAAATCTCTGGCATTGCTGTGGCAGGAAAAAGATCTTGCAAGAACGGGACCAAAGACAACTGAAACAAATCGTTCAACATGGCAGAAGCGCGACTCCTCCACAGATTGCTGAAGATTTCAGTGCTTCCCATTAACAAGTGTCAGTGTGCAATCACTTAACAAAACATCATCAGTATAGGCATTTGGAGCTGAAGGCCAACTCGTGTACCCTTGATAACTGCATGACACAAAGCTTTACATCTTGCCTTGGTGTGTCAACACCGAAATTGGACTGTTGATGACTGGAAACATGTCGCCTGATCAGCCGAGTCTCATTTCAATTTGTATCAAGTGGATGAACATGTATGGTTGTGGAGACAACCTCACGAATCCATGGACCCTTCATGTCAGCAGAGGACTGTTCAAGCTGGTGAAGACACTCTAATGGTGTGGGACATGTGCAGTTGGAATGATATGAGACCTCTGATACATTTAGATATGACTCTGACAGGTGACACATACATAAGCATCCTGTCTGATCACCTGCATCCGTTCATGTCCTTTGTGCATTCCAATGGACTTAGGCAATTCCAGCAGAGCAATGAGACACTCCACATATCTAGAATTGCTACAGAGTGGCTCAAGGAACACCTTTCTAAGTTTAAACACTTCCACTAGCCACCAAACTCCCCAGAAGTGAATATTATTCAGCATACCTGGGATGCCTTGCTATGTACTGTTCAGAAGAGATCTCCACCCCCTTGTACTCGTATGGATTCATGGACAGCCCTGCAGGATTCATGGTGTAAATTCCCTCCAACATTACTTCAGATATTAGTTGAGTAGATGCCACATTGTGCTGCGGCACTTCTGTGTGCTCAAGGGCACCCTACACAATATTAGGCAGGCGTATCAACTTCTTTGGCTCTTCAGTGTATATCTTTACAATGACTGCTTCCCCAAACAAATTGTCTATTGACTTGCCTGTGTTTAATAAACTGCTAAAAATGCAAGTGGACACAGGAGCTGCAGTGACTTTAGTAAACACTCAGATGTACATGGACTTGGTTTCCCCTCTCCCCCCTAACTCACAGAAGTTGGCTAGCTACAATAAATAACAGATTCTGTTCCTACGTCAGTTCTCTGCTCCTGTCTCTCACAAATCTGTTGCTCACCCTCTCACCTTCCTTGTTGTGAATCATTCCCATACTGCAGACCTGTTCCTGTTAGATGTGTTTAATGCTTTCATTTTCTCCATTGCTGATGAGGTAAATTTAGTGTCATCTCAAATTCTGCAAATTTTTTTTTTTTTTTTTGGAAGGTGTGGGGGGGGGGGGGGGGGGAGACAGCAGGTGCCTGTCATGTTGCAGGAATGTCAAGGCCAAAGTGGACCATTTGACATCATTTGATGTCATTCAGTCAACTTCTTCCAGTGAATGGGTTACATCATTGGTCATCATTAAGAAGCCAATGGGTAAGCTTCACCTCTGTAGCGACTTCAGGTGACTTCAGTGTCACAATTAATGTACAGTCTGTAATAGATACATACCCTTTGCCTAAACCTGATGACTTGCATGCAAAATAGTCAGGTGGCCACTACTTTTCCAGGACCAATTTGTTGTAAGCATACCTCCAGCTTGCCTTGGATGAGGCAACACACTTTTCGTCCTATACCAACCTTAAAGCTTGCCTTTTGGCATCACTAGTGTGCCCACAATTTTTCAGCATTTTTCCAGCATTTTTCAGAACAGCTGACAGCCTCTGTACCTACTGCATCAATTACCTTGATAATATCATTGTTTAAGGTTCTTCCAATGAAGACCACCTTGGCAATATCCAATTGGGTTTTCTGTTTTGCACTCTGTGGGTCTCAAGTGCAACCTTGCAAAATCTCAGTTATTTCAGCCATGAATTGAATACCTAGATTTTTGAGGTTTTTTGCACAGGGGTCAAGCCATTGTGTCACCATGTCATTGCAATTGTGGCTGTGCCTTAGCCAACCTTTGTTAAGGAACTAGAAGCATTTCTGGGTAAAGTTGTGAACTACCATAAGTTTTTACCAGATGCATCAACTATTGCTCAGCCACTGCACATGCTCTTGTGTAAAAATGTGCAGTTTTTCTAGTCCCTAGCTTCTGACCAAGCATTCACTTTGCTTAAACCTAAGCTTCAATTTTCCCTGTGTCTGGCCACTTTTCAGTCAGATGAACATCTTGTGTTGGCTACAGATGCCTCTCGGCACAGTGTTGGCACACAAATATGTCGATGGGTGTGAATGACGCATTGCTTATGCTGCTGAAACTAACTGCTTCTCAGCAGTGGTATTCTCAGACTGAAAAGCAGACTTTAGCGATTGTGTTCGCCCTCAAGAAATTTCACTTATTCTTGTATGGTTCTAAGTTCCATTTAATCAAGCATCACAAGCTGTTGGTTGCTCTTTTTAGCCCCTCAGCTTCTGTGATGGACAAGGTAGGACATTGTTTGCAGCAGTCAGCTCTCTTCCTCTCCTGTTATCCCTTGCATAATTACTTCTCCCACCTTTATGTGTTTCATGGGGTTCTATTGTTAGCTATGGAGGACGCAGCTCCCCAGGTTGTGATTTCTGCTTCCTTATACCATAATGTACTGCGGCTTTTGCATGTCTATCATTGGGGGACCTCTCACATCAAAGCTTTGGCCTGCTGGCATGTGTATTGACTGGGCATAGATGGGGACATTACGCAGCTTATCACCAGTTGCACTCTCTGTGTTGAGCAAGAGGTGGTCCTGTGGGGCATCTTCCCTCTGGCCAATACCACAACACCCTTGGGTGCATCTACATGTCCGTTTTGCTGGGACCTTCCTAAATCAGTATTGGCTTATTGTAGTTGCTGCCTATTCAAAGTTTCCCCTCTATGGCACATTGTCCATCCATGTCCGTGCTGGTCACTGTTTCCGCCCTGTCAAAGATTTTTGCAATTGAATGTCTTCTGTATACCATGGTACCTGATAACAGGCACCAGTTTGTTTCTTGAGATTTTGCATCTTTTTGCCAGGCTATTGGCATTCATCACCTCAAAGCTCCCCCATTTCATCCTTTGTCTAATGATTCAGATATTTAAAACTCAGATGCAGAGGTATAAATCTGGCAGATACCCCAAGCAGCTTTAGACCATTTTTTGAGTTCTTGCTATTTCACTCTAGTGGGTGACAAGAGCCCAGGAGAGATGCTACACGGTTGTCAACCGTGGACCCTCCTTCACCTGCTGCATCTGATAGTGCATCTGCTGGCATTGCTGGCTCTGCAAAGGTTCCAGCTGGGTGTGCCTGTCTGTGCTCGTGGCTTCAGCTACCGGCCAAACTGAGTTCCTGCCATCATCGAGTGCCACCAGAGTCTGTGCTCCTGATGGGCAGATGCACTGTTACTTCAACTGGCCGTGGTCACACACGGCGGGGCCTGTTCTGGAGGCTTCACCACCTCCCTTGCCCCACACCACCACCATTGCCTGTTCCTGTGACACAGACGATCCAGTTCGTGCCGTAGAAGGGTCACTGCCTGACAGATCACCGTCTGGGGTTCCTGCCTTTGTTACCAATCCTCAAATACTATCACGAGTGCAGCCCCTGCTGCATCTGATGCCATAGCTGCTGATGCCACCTCAGTAGCTGTGTGCTGTGTGGCTGTAATCTTCAAAGCACCCATTGAGGCCTCTGGTGCCAACCACTGAACTCAATGAGGATGTCATTATGGACACACTGTACCCCATTCTGCCCCACAGCCTCTCACAAGAGGGAGGATGGCGCATCAACCGGCCTCCTCATCATTTCTACCCTTACTCATTGGTGCCTGCCAGCCACATGCTGCAGCAGCAGCCACCACCTTGAGGTGATGAAATGGACATCAGTGCTGTCCTTGATGTTTTCCGTGATTTGTAATCTCAGTACCTTGTGAACTCAGCTTGTTTTTCAGGGTTCCAGGGTGTTTTTGGTTCTGGTGCTTTTTTCTATACCACACATTTTCCTGTGGCTAGTGTATTTTCTGTATGTAGGTGTGTGTGTGGTTTCCCATGTTCTAGGAGGGAGGAGCGATTTACCTTCACTCACAACACATGCAATTTCAGAGTACATGTAAATACAGTTCACAGGCCCAATTATAGAGGGCACCTGGGTCAGCTCCATGGTGTGCTCTGGTGAGGCACCAACAAAACAGCATTCTTTAGGCAATCACAAATGAGTGCTCAGCCTATTCTTTACACTGTATTACTGTTGTCCAGTTAATGTGTTCAGTGCCATGCACAACCTGTATCTTGCATGTTGCTCTATAAAGTACTATGTTCCATTAATTGTGTTTACCCTTGCTATAACAGAAGTGAAATGGCATATGTATAAAATTTAATATTATTAACCAATAACATTAGAATAAGACCTGAATGGGCATGCAGTCCAGGGCAGAGAGTACAGCTGCAAAAACCATCACCAGGTGGCACTGATACACCAAAAAATGGTTTAACTTAAACAAAAAGTGCTCTGCGAATCATGAATTTACAGAAGAAATTTTTGAAACGTCAAGAGAAATTTACAGGAATCAGCATGGAATATTACTGATGGGAACTCCAATTTCAGTGCTACTTTGAATTTGGATCAAAACAATGTTATTAATGAGATACTGACAGCTTAGCATAATGCACTAATTACACTGAATTAAAGGTACAAGATGACACCAACAATTACAAGCGTGGAATTGGCCACTGGTTTTAGTATTACCTGCCTAATGTATGGATAAGCAGAGACGTGGCATCACACTCACAACAAATGGGACCATTTGTGACACATTTTGAGTAGCACCATTACCTCAGAGGCAAAACCGCAGTCATCTGTTCTGGCAGATGTCCCTGCCTATACTCTCCCACCAATACCAATACACTGTCTCCTCTGTTCCAGCCTATAACATTCAGACATCATGTGTTCTACCTACTGTAATGACCAGCCTCCCCCTATGAAACACTGCCATGAGAAATGGACGCTCTCTAAATATACCTATTCAATATGAAGTTGATGCCAAGTTGTACTGTTGGTCCTGTACCACCACCTACTAGGCAGTTACAATATGCCCCTGCAAAGCTGTTGTAGCTTTATATTCTTGGGACTATGACTAAGATATAAGCACACCTGTTCACCATTAATAGGACATTGATAGAAGGAATCCAGTCAGAAGGCTTGTGCCACATGTGTGATTTAATTTATTTTCACCACAGGACAACCTCTTCTTATACAGAGTGACAATTACTGAACTATAGGAAAAAAACGTAAATTAGTTATGAACTACGGCGTGCACACACTTTATTCAACATGCAAACATCGCTACAGATATTTGGATTTAGGTTATGACATGTTTGATATGCCTGACATCCTTGGCAATGATGCGAGACAGACAAAAGTGAAATTCTGCATGACCTGCTGAAGTGTGTGAACATTGATGCTGTCAAGAATCTCCTGAATGCTTGTTTTCAGCTCAGAAATGATTTTAGGGTTATTGCTGTACACCTTGTCTTTAATGTAGCCCCACAAAAAGGAGTTGTGTGTGTTCATATCTGGAGAATATGGCTGCCAATCGAGGGCCATGCCAATGGCCTCTGGGTACCCCATAGCCAGATTGTGGTCCCTAAAGTGCTCCTTCAGGACATCAAACACTCCTGCTTCAGTCGGGTCAAGCTTGATCTTGCATGAACCACATCTTCTCGAGATCAGTGTCATTTTGGATAATGCAGACGAAATCATCTTGAAAATCCTTCATTTACTGTTTAGTAGTCACTGTGACATAAAGGAATATTGCACCAATTATTCTGTGGTTGGAGATTGCACACCAAAAAGTCACCCGTTGAGGGTGAATAGACTTCTTAATCGCCACATGTGGATTCTCAGTCCCCCAAATACACCAATTTTGCTTATTGATGAACCCATCCAAATGAAAGTGAGCTTCATCACTAAACTAAACCATAATGTGCATACTAATTCCCATCATGCCCCGAGGCCAACTGTGCAGTTTGAACCTTCTAACACAAATTGTTCAGAAGTTATGATGATTTTATTTCATATAGTTCAATAATTGTCACCCTGTACATAAATGTGTTGAGCTTCAGAGGAGCATTTTTCCTCTGCATCTGAACTGATGACTTTGGTTTACACCTCACATTCTCTGATTTCACAGCTGAACCCTATAATTTGCATTTTTCAGTTGCCAACCTGATGCTGAGAATTTCTGTTGAGCATTGATGCCTTACCAGTGTTCACCTGTCCAACACCAAAGGAAGTCAGTGTCCATCCTTCCTATTTTATGCCTTTCCTGGAACATGTCAAACACAAAATCAGGTCATTTCATGTATTTTCCACAAAAATAAGTCCATATCCCCACTTGGTTTTCACAAAATCTCGCCAACTTGGTGCTGATATAGAAAGCCTATATACCGTACGATACAAGAATTGCTTGTGAAGCTATGGTCTGGATGAAAGATCACCGACGCCAAGCCAACATGGAGATTATCGTCTCCAATTATGTGCACAAATGTTCACAAGGAAACTCCTGACCATATCCTAAGCTTGTTATGAGATTGGTTAGCCTAGTTTCCAAATAAAAGTTATGGAAATTGTTACTTCATAAATACTAAGTTAATAACCAGGGGTAGTAGACATGGGCAATTGTAACTTGTTTATATCATAAGATGGAATTGTCTTGTATATGTGTAAAATCAGTTTAAATAAAACTTTCTTAAACTTTGCATGTGACTTGATTATTTTTTATTATGGTAAAAGTAAAGGTAGCTCAAGATATCTTTAGTGACACCTCCTTGAGGTTTTTCTGTATCTGCCACTGGGGACAGGGAGCACCCTAACCTTTGGATGTGCGTTCAGGCAAAGAGTAGTGTGTACAGCATAATCTTCTGCATGCCCCAGAGATCTATCAAATAAAATTTGAAATTCATCACATAAGGCATTAACATCAGTAAAATATGTGTGAGAAGCCAGATGCAGCACATTGTCTAGTATTTTTAGTCCAAAGAGATTAAAAGTATCCAAACCAAAAATGGTTGGACTGGAAGCTGCACGAAGGACAGTAAATGGCACTGATTTTGTGGTGTTCTTATAAGAAGCATTTAAGACACATTTTCCTAAAATGTCAAGTTTAGCACCATCGTAAGTCATCACACATGCATTTGAATGGAGCAATGTCAGACTGCCAAGCGGTTTGTAAGTATCTGCATTTAGTAATATAAGAGATGCACCTGTGTGCAGTTGGAATTGCATGTAGCCCTCACCAATCTTCAGAGAAATGAACAGTTTATTTGAACTTCTAGTAACTTTTGATGAGCTCTGGGCAGGTTTCACTTTATTAGCAGTAGCAGATTTATGACGTCTGCTTTGACTTGAAATTTCGGCGGCATTAAAAACGTTAATATCCGTGCGTTCCACTTGCTGTCTATGTGCTGAAGGCTTTTGCGAACGTAACTTTTGAGAGCAGCCTTGCTGTACATGACCAGGTTTGTTACAGAAAAAACATATTTTGTCTTTGTGAGGACAAAGTTGATGTACATGGTGGACAAAGCATTGTGAGCATGGTTTAATTTATTTCCGGCAGATGCACATGGTGACTATGCTTGTGCGAGTGCATCTCTTGTTTAAGAGAATGCTGTTCCTCTGCCGGTCCACAGGAGCATGGCTGGTCGCGCTTGCTGCCAGCTGTTTGCCATGGCACTTTGTGTCAACACCATCAATTCCAGCGTATGGCATGACAGTGTTTGCTGAATAACAAGTCTCCCATGATTCGAGAATTTGCACAACATCTGGATTCCAGTGCTGCAATATTTTAGAACGGATTCTTTCATCACAAATGTTCTGAGTAATTGCGTCACGGAGCATTTCGTCAGCAAATGATTTTCCACTTGAATAGTCAGACTTGCAATTTCTAGTGAGACCATGTAGCTCAGTACGCCATTCCTTGTAGGTTTGTTGTGGTCATTTGCTACATCAAAAGAATGACTTGAGCTGTCATAGTCCGGCAGCAATGTAATAATCTGCTCATAAGTGGACTTGTCCGGGTCAGACTAAGGAAAAAGTTTGTCAAGGAGACTGAAGACCTCCATGCCAAATCAAGTTTAGCAAAAATTATTGAAGATCTTCATCTTTGATATTGTCAGCCAAAAAGTGCTGCTGTAGTTGCTGAAGGTAGATTTTCGAGTCATCTATTTTCTCGTCATAACTACGAAAAGGTGGCACAGTGATTTTATTCCTTTGTCCCTCTTGTCTAAGGAGCAGTGTTTGAAGAGCAGCCATGAGCCGCATCATCTGTTGTGACTGAGACAAAAATAATTAATGTAAGTTCACGTTCTCATTAGGCATAATGATAAACAATGAATCACACAAATATATATGATAAACAAGAAATACTATTAAATTAGGTTCTGCTCTTCACCTTTCTGAAACAGAAAATTGGCCACATACACAGTAAATTATTATGCACAGGCACTAGACTTTTTTCCACTATCTGCTGATCAATGTACAGAAAAAGGTGTACAAAACAGAAATTGCCGAATGCACCAGTTTGTTGGGAATGCAGGAGGACAGAGTAGGTTTTCTTTAATCAGAAGTATTCCCAACAACTAGTAATTAAATTATAGTTTTTGAATATGAAGAAATACTTAGCTTAAATGTATTGCTCCTTGTGAAACATTCAGCACAATTAGATGTTTGAAGTCATTACAAGTCATCTAAAATATTAATGTCCTGTCACTGTGCCTCTGAGTGATGCCTATATAGAGCCCAGAGCTGATCTTCTATGCCTGTGGAGCCTAAGTCTCAGAGATGACAGACGAACACTGCAGCTTGTAGACACAGCAGTAACTGGAGACTGTACATGACTCAGTGGACTGAAGAGAATTGTCTGCTGCAGCTTTCTTTATTTTTTTCTTTATTTTGATTTCATTTCCCTGCCTCATATGGGCAGGGGAGGACTGGCAGTGGCACAATCCGCAACTCTTCAGCTGAGGGACGTTACAGGCAGTAAAAAAGATGGAAGGATACACATAAAAGCTGATAAAAATGGGAATAAATATAACGGGAGAGAAAATGGGGGTTAAAATATACTCCTACACAGAGACTTTTATTGGGAGAGACAGTTAAAAACAGGCCACATAAAGATAAAAGCAGTTGGCGATGTGCGTAGCATTTAAAAAACACTGAAGTCACAAGCACAAGATAAAAGTTGGCCACAGTATTAAAAATCCACACCAGAACAATGGCACTATTACAACCACTGCACAAGACGGAGCACACACGACATAGAGTAAAACCTGCTGAGGAAGGGGAGGCCTGAGAGGAGGGAAGAGAGGGGAGAGGAGGGGGCAGTGAGAGAAGGGGACAGTGGGGGAGGGGGGGCTGGAGAACGTGAGGTGAAAATAAAGGGGGTCGGGTGATGTACCAAGGGACAGATGATGGGTGGAGTGGGAGGGGTAGAGGGAAACCAAGCCAGGAGGGATCGCAGAGACATGGAAGGAGTGTGCCGCAAAGGGAATAGGGGTAGGTGGAAGAAACAAATCGCTCAGGGGAAGAGAAAAGAAGGTGAGAGGGAGCCTTGAGGAGGGGGGAAGGTGGCATTATAGTTTGTAGGAGGGGTAGATATCAGGGTGAAGCTCATGATCTGGGAGGGGTAGGCACTGGTAGGTACATTGGTAAAGGAGGTGGAGGGTGTGGATATGGAGAGAGGGTGGGACACAATAGTAAAGGTGTGACAATGGACCGGGGTAAAGAGGATAGGTGATACCAAGGGTGGAAGGGATTGTGTCTGCAGATGATGTGCAGGGTGTGGATGTGTTTGAGGAAAATGAGAAGATGTGGGAAGCAGATGAGGTCATATAGGACCCATGTGGGGGATAGGAGGCAGATATGGAAAGTGAGGTGAAGTGCATGGTGTTCAAGGGTTTGGAGGGTTCTATAGAATCTGGGTGAGGCAGAAATCCAGGATATGCTGGAATAACAAAGGATGGGACAGACCAAGGACTTGCAGCTGTGAAAGATGGTGGAAAGATGCAGTCACCATGTCCGGCCAGACAGTTGTTTCAGGAGGCAGAGTCAATTGTGGGCTTTGTGTTGGATCATAAAGAGATCAGGATTCCAGGTGAGGTGACAGTCGAGGGTGAGATCAAGGTATTTCAGGGAAGGAATGATTTGGATAGGACGACCATAAATGGTGAGGTGGAAATAGTGGAGCAGGAAAGAGGGGGCAGTACATCTCATGATGATTGACTGGGTCTTGGAAGGGTCAATGCAAAGGAGCCACTGGTTGCATCAAGCGATGAACTGGTCTAGGTGGATTTGAAGGGTACATTGGGACTGTTAAAGGGGAGGATAGAGGAGGAGCAAGACGGTGTCATCAGCAAATTGGAGGAGGTGAGGGAGATTTGGGCATATCTGCAGTACTGCAGTATACAGGAGAGGGGAATGGACGGAGACTTGTGGCATGCCTACAGTGGGATAAAACATATGGGAGTTGGTATTGTAGATAGTGACATAGGAGGGACAATGGGAGAGGAAGCAAGCAATGAGGTGGACAAAATTGATAGGAAGGGCATTGGTCTAGAGTTTGAATAAGAGACTGGGATGCCATACACAGCCATAGGCATTCTGGATTTCGAGGGAAACAAAGTTAGTGGAACAGCAGGAGATAAGTAGGAGGGAAAGAAAATTGGTAAGGCTAAGGAGTTGGTTGTCGCTGGAGGAGGAGGGCTGGAAGCTACACTGGGTAAGGGGAAAGAGGTGGTGCTGGTCAAGGTGGTGATGGATATTTCAGGAGAGGATGGACTCGAAGACCTTACTGAACACAGAGGTGAGGTGGATGGGACGAGAGGAAAAGGTGCTAGAGGGGGGTTTGTTGGGTTTATGGAACAGCAGGACACGGGAAGTCTTCCACAGGTCGGGGTAAAAGCCAGTGGAGAGGATGAGGTTATACAAGGTAGCAAGGACAGCAAGGAAGGAAAGGGGGGGGATTCCTTGCAGTCATGACCAAGGGTGGTGTTGTGTATGGGGCTGAGTATGAGTTTGATGTTGTGTGCTGTAATGGGTGTGGTTAAATCTGAGGGCGGTAACTGGTCCAAGTTCTGCAAACTGGAGGTGAGTGGCAGGATGCAGTTATCAGTCAGTTCAAGAAATGTGGGCAAGAGGGAGTAATAAAAGTTGATAATGCGAGGTGGAATGGCTACCTGTGAGGTGGTGAAAGGCAGACCAGTACTTGGACGAGTTGAGAGGGAGGGTAGCATTGAGTTGTGTACATGTCTGGCGCCAGGCCCAGCGGTTCTTTGCTGTTAAGAGGTTGCTTGTGTGTTGTTGTAATTGCCGGTGGCTGCAGAGTGTGCCCTGGTCATGACACATTATTGTGGATTGTGCTATTGCACCCATTGTAGATTGCCACCGGCAGAATTATATGCTATCTGTGACATTGTTCAGTAGTATTTCCATTCCTCTAGCACTAGTGCTGCTTGGTATTATCCTGTGGTTTTTATATGAAAGAGGTTATTACAATTGTTTCTGTAAAACACCTTGACCTGTTGTTCCTGAGTGTCAGCCACCAGGCAGTTTTATGGGTCAGTGTAACATGGGAGGATAGATACAAGGTTATTCATGTACAGCAATTTTCAATGAATACGTGATTCAATAACAGTATCTTTGTACTTAATAGTCAAAACTTAGTTTCATTCTATTAGTAGTGGAACAAATTACCCTTATTAACACTAGTGAAGTGCAGCAATGAATGGAAAGTGCCTCTTATCACATTAGTGTCTCTCTTATTGTATAAGTCCTCCCTCTGGGTCTCCTACTAATGCCCACCAGACAGACTGAAGCAATTTTTTGGAGCTGCACTTGGTCATCAGTCTCGCAGTTCAGAAGTTACTTGCCACTAAAAGTGGACAGATCCAGTCAGAAGGGTCAAACTATAAGCCGCGGAAGTTAAAGCACACACAGTGCAAGGCTCAAAAGAGTAGGTAGGCCAAACATACAATCTCAAAAACCAGAGGGATAAAAGAGTAGTCTTTGCACGGGAGAGTGGTCATGGGTTCCAGACCTATAAAACATGAAGAGAGGCCCCAATCCCCACCATAACCACCCTGCTCCTGCTCCAGGAGTAAAGCAAAACTATGTATCTGAAAATAAAAACCACTTTCATGGAGGAAACTGAGAACCAATTCAATCGTTCATGAATTATCTGCTAATATTAAAGACAAGGAATTTGGAAGGCTATACTTAGTACACAGGGCCAAAAGAAGGGGACATTCGACCAAGGCATGGGACACCATCATTCTGGCTCCACGACGACATTGTGGGGGAGGCTTGTTACACAAGAGAAAACAGTGGGTGAGGCTGGTATGACCAATGTGTAGACAAAATAAGACAGTTTACTCCTTCTGAGAGGAGCAGAAGGAAGAGCTCCAAACTTTGGTCTCCTTGATTGTGTGGAGTTCATTACTGATAGCAGTAGTGCACCTGTTGTCATTCTACTTTTGGGCAAAGAGAGATTTGATGTGGATCTGCATATCTGCATCTGTAACCATGAAAGGGAATCAGGGTAAGTATCCGCTCCTCTAGCCAAATGGTCAGTGAGTTCATTGGCTGGGATGCCCAAGTGTCTTGGGGCCCAGAGAAAGACAACTGAGCGGATGGTATGCCCAAGGGGGGAGAGAAGGTCATGGGTAGCTGTGACCAAAGGCTGATGAGAGTAGCATTGGTTTATAGTATGCAAGCTGATCATTGAGTCAGTACATATTAAAACACTGTTGAGGGAGGCCCAAGTAACAACATGGGGAGCCCTGTCAATGACTAGCAGCTCTGCTGCGAACACACTACATGATCCCAGAGCAGTAAACGGTGTTCCATGCCAGTAGGAGATGTAAAAGAGTATGCTGCCTTATCTATCATTGCTTATGTGTTGCTGTAATTGCCAGTGGCCGAGGAGTGTTCCCCTGTCACAGGTGCAGAGGAAAGAGCTGTAGAGCCTGCGGGATCTGCAGAGAAGAAGGATGGCCTGTGGAGGACGATTAGGGTGGTGAGTGTGGATAAGTCTGGTAGGAACGTGGGCCTCCACAGCGTCAGTGACGGTCTTCCGGAGGAAGGACGAGGCACGATTGATGTCAGTGGGATGTTGAAAGGTAAGTGGATGGCTTTCGTTCTGGGATGCAAGGGATTCCCAGTAGGCATCCCAGTCAGCTCGGTGGTAGTCATGGATGGACTTCAGAGGGGCAGCAGGCCTTGGGGCAGGAGGTGGGCGATGGACTGAGGAGAGGGTGAGAAGGACTGGGAGGTGGTGGCTACCGATAGGGGTCTAGGATGTCCACAGCAATACAGCCAACGGGGGTGAGGGAAGCAAGGATGACATCGATGGTGGAGTTACTTTTGGGACGGGTGTGCTGTGGAAGGGGAAAAAGGTCACCTTGGAGCGTAGTGAGGAACTGATGCCACTGCCAAAGGGTGGCAGGGTTGCAGCTATGGACGTAAAGGTCTGCAGAGAATGTTGGTCAACATGGTAGATGTATTCATAGGGTAGAGGAGCTGCTGGACAGACAGGTGATGATGAGGGAGGGAAAAAAAGACACTGAGGATGAGGTAATTAGTGGGGTCATTAAGCAGGGGTTGTGGCCTCACAGGGATATGCTCGAGGTGGCCAATAGGAGTGGTGCGGACAACATGGTGAGGTTGGAGGAAAGTTTCGTTAAGGATGAAGGAGTCGACCTGGTGCTGCGACTGGGTATACGTGAAGAGTTATTTGTTGGAAGGGAAGGGGTGAATGTTTATATATAGGATACTATTCTGTTGACACACCATAGTGGGGTAGGGGGAAGGGAGTGGAGGGAGGAGGAGAGAGGCTTAAACAAAGGTATCAAGGCTGGTGAAGGTGAAATTGGCCTGATTGTGGGAGTATGTGGTGCAGGTGTTCAAATGAAAGATGGAGCAGAGGGCAAGGTAGATCTGCAGGAGGGTGTTGGAAGGGGTGGATGTTATGAAGGACGACGGTGAGGAAACGGATGACGTCTTTGGCCATCAGGAACAGGTGGAGGGAATTGTTGGGGTGGATGGGCTGATCAATGGGGCAAATGGGAACAGTAAACTCCGGGCTGGTGGCAGGAAATTTGCCCTCGCATTTGGAGGAGTAGGTGGAGTGGTATTCATTGCAGGTGTTGCAGGATGGAGGACAGGTGAGGCCAGGACCCTGTTTGAGAAAGTGGGAGGCTTTACAGTGGGGTCTGGTGAGGGTTTTTTTGCAGTTTTTGTTGAGGTGATCATTGTATAGGAGACAGCGTTGGCAGCATTGGGATAGAGGAAGGGAATGGGAGGGGTCAACGGGGTGCTGACAGTTAAAAATCAGGGCTCCCTGAGGGGTGAGGTGATCTACGGAGGAGGCAGACTCTGTGAAAACACACATCAGGAAGACAGTTACGAAGTCGTTGCAGATGCATCGGACTGAACAGATTTCTAGGTTGGGATGGGCATTCGATTCCACCGACAATTCTGCCTTCCTGACAACGGGGGTGGGCTTTGTGATCACGGTGGTGAGGGTCAGCAGACAAAAAGGAGGTTGGGGCTGACAGGGAGAGGAGGAGGTAAGGAGATGAGTGAGAGATGCATGTGAGCCAAAGGTGACATGGCGAATTTTCCAGTGGAGGTCAGTGTGGAAAGAGGGAGAGGGGGATCTGATAAGGATGGGGTCTCTGTGGGTTAAGTTGAGCAATGGGGTCACTGGGGCTATAATTGCGGACTTCTAGCTTGAGGGTGCAGGCATCAAGAAATTTGGAATCAGGGTCGGAAAGGACGAATGTATGCAGGATGGGGGATGCGGGAGGGGAGGTGGTGTCCATAACGTGATCAGAAGGAATGGGGGTGGGCAGTATTTTCTTGGAGGAGCGGTGGAGGTGAGGTTTGCACTCGGGCATTTGAGGTGTTTCTGGCGGGGGAGGCCTGCGAGGAGGGGTGAGGGACTGGAGTGGATGGTGATAGTAGGCAGGCCCCTTGTGTGAGGCAGAGGCACTTTGAAGGGAGAGTGGGTGTTCTGTGGTGGCGAATGTGGCGCGGTGGGCGGAGAACAGGCAGGGGAAGCGCGGGCGGTCGTAACAGGGTGATCGGGAAGTGGGCGAAAGTCTTCCCGACAGGTGTTAGCGGCAGGAGTGTGGGCGGGATTGTGAATGGGAACACGAGGAGGAGCAGGAGAAGGGGTAGTATACGTGTGGGAATACAGCGTAGGGGAGGAGATGGAAGGGGAAGAGATTGTGAATAGGGGAGGTGGAGAAGAGGGGGGAAGCCCGGAGGAGGTACTCCAGGAGGTAACGGTCGGGGCAACGGAAGGGGTGGGACTGTGTGGTCTACCGGCGACAGGTGTCACTGAGGTGGGGAGAGAGAATGAAAACAGGGTCAACAAGAAGGCGGAGGAGAGGGTGGCAGCGGCAGCAGACTGTGATAGACGGCAGCAGATAGTGACAGGGGAGAGCTTCTGAAGCATCAATTTTGCCCTTGAGGGTGCAGGCAGCAAAAATCTTATGGCTTGGAAGTTGTGGGACTCAAATCGACAAGATGTTTACAGTATTTAATGAGGCATTGCCCAATTGCTATTCATATAATTATGTGATGCCCGTGGATTGGTAACTGCAGTCCCTGACAGACATTGGAATAGTTTGTACTGCCAACCCATACAGGTGCTGCACTATGAGTGTTTTGAGTGTGGCTTATTAGTTGTGGTGCGGTATATTCTGGAGTCGTGAGTACCATCACCACATGAACAATCTGCTGCAATTTTTGCAGAAATCAAACTATCATCATATTATAATGAAGAGACTAAACTGCAATATTTAATGAACAAATTAATAAAATATGAACGTGGTTAATTTAACACTAAGCAACCTGAAGCCTTCTGTTCTCTGTGATATGTAATCAATGTAGTTAATAATGTCTGGGTAATCATGCAGCTTTGCTGATGCTATTGCATTCTACCACGTAAAGAGTGCTGGTTTAATGCAAAATGATCTGCACTAAAAGCTGTATATGGAACACCTGATCAAACAAACGTAAATCATTGGAACACAGCCACTGCCCTTTCAAGCAGTAACCATGATATGCTCATCCACCAACATGTGTAACTTACACATTCAGAAGATGCTCAGCTCATCACCAGTCAACAGACTCGAACTGTTGCTGTTGGGTTAATGCAACAGTTTAAGAGACAAAGTGCTGTTACCCTAAATCTTGTATCGGTTACATGAGGCATTATCCAATCTACCATTACATTAAAAGTGACACAAGCAATACAAATCCTCCTGTACAATACCCATACAACTGAAATACTTGTAAACACCCTAGTACATCTACATCTACGTGATTACTCTGCTATTCACAATAAAGTGCCTGGCAGAGTGTTCAATGAACCACCTTCAAGCTGTCTCTCTACCGTTCCACTCCCGAACGGCACGCAGGAAAAACGAGAACTTAAATTTTTCTGTGCGAGCCATGATTTCTCTTATTTTATCGTGATGATTATTTCTCCGTATGTAGAAGGGTGCCAAGAGAATGTTCTCTCAATCGGAGGAGAAAACTGGTGATTGAAATTTCATGAGAACATCTCGTCGCAACGAAAAACGCCTTTTTTTTAATGATTGCCACTCGAATTCACGTATCATGTCTGTGACACTGTCGCCCCTATTTCGTACTACTGTCCACCTAGGTTTACATCATAAGCTCAGTTCCACCTTTTTGCCTGTTGATTTGTTCGTGAGTGTATTAACCAATATCTCTATTTGTCTTGTGACACCTTTGCAAATGATTTACCCCATCACTGAATTTCATCTATCTCGTTATTACACTGCTGCACATGTAGAAGTAACCCACCTTCACGATAGCTTTTTAGTGCTGATAAGACTACCTATCACCCGTCGTTTTGAATGTTAGCGACTACACACCTTCCCTGTTGTGTGGAAACCGCTATGAAAGTATATTATTAGGCAGGCCCATGATTTCCTAGCAGTTAGTAAGGAAGTGTTACGACTTCTGCACCACTGGTTAGCAGCAGATACAGTGGCTGCGCCAAGGACTGAGACGGCGTGGAGTTTTACAATTATTTATTGAACTTTCTTTACAATTTCTCCCTCGTCGTCGATGCCCAGCCGTGCGGATCCCTCCGCCTGACTGCTGCTGTGTAGATTCTCTGACAATGCACGCAACGCGCGCCGCTGATCGCACTCGGGAGCCTCAGGCCACCAGTGCTCCGCTGAAGGCAGGATGCCCTGTGGTTCAGATGAACTCGTCGCCGCTCGGCGCCTCAGTGCGGGCACGCCCACGGAGCCGCGTCGCCGTGAGGTCAGCTGCCGACGCCTGCTGCACCGGCGGCTGGGAAGCCGTCAGTCGCGATGTCCCGTCATGGACGGACCACATGCTGTGGGGCCGGGTTGCCGTGAAGTCCGGGCGTCAGTCCCTGGCGGCGCCTGTGATCAATACTGCGCTGCGACCGGTTCCGCTGGAAGTTCTCGCTGTAGTTAGTCAGCCATGGTGCCGACCGAACTCGGGCCGACCTCCAGAGCTGAAGTTGACATCTGGCGGCGAACGGATGACTCCTGTGAGCTGGAACAGACTTCTGGAATCGTCACCTACGAAGATTGAACATTCGGACATGGACCACGCCCGTCCTCAGATCCGAACTGCTTCCTAATGGCTTCTGTCTGTTGCTGCCTGCTCTCCACTATTTATATCTGGCAGGAGGACTTTTTTACCCTCGGTGGTAGCTTTTTGTTATTACTCCCGCAGTATATTGCAACGTTTCTTAGCGTGCTGACCTCACTTCCCCTTACTCACAAGGGAACCTCCCCATCGCACCCCCCTCAGATTTAGTTATAAGTTGGCACAGTGAAAAGGCCTTGAAAAACTGAACACAGATCAATCGAGAAAACAGGAAGAAGTTGAGTGGAACTATGAAAAAATAAGCAAAAATATACAAACTGAGTAGTTCGTGGCAAGATAGGCAACAACAAGGATAGTCTAAGCTCAGGAGTGCCGTGGTCCCGTGGTTAGCGTGAGCAGCTGTGGAATGAGAGGTCCTTGGTTCAAGTCTTCCCTCGAGTGAAAAGTATAATTTCTTATTTTCAGACATTTATTATCTGACAAACTCTTATGTTTTCATCACTTTTTTGGGAGTGATTATCACATCTACAAGAAAACCTAAATCGGGCAAGGTAGAAGAATCTTTTTACCCGTTCGCCAAGTGTACAAGTTAGGTGGGTCGATAACATATTCCTGTCATGTGACGCACATGCCGTCACCAGTGTCGTATAGAATATATCAGACCTGTTTACCTGTGGAGGAATCGGTTGACCTATTGGAGAGGCACGTCCTCTCGTCTACTAATCGGACGGTTTTGCGGTGCGGTCGCGAAACACAGACACTAAACTTATTACAGTGAACAGAGACGTCAATGAACGAACGGACATATCATAACTTTGCGAAAATAAAGAAAGTAAACTTTTCAGTCAAGGGAAGACTTGAACCATGGACCTCTCGTGCCGCAGCTGCTCACGCTAACCACAGGACCACAGCGCTCCTGAGCTCAGAATATCCTTGATGTTGCTTATGTTGCACATGGACTACACAGTTTGTATATTTTGCTTATTTTTTTCATAGTTCCACTCAACTTCTTCCTGTTTTCTCGATTGATCTGTGTTCAGTTTTTCAAGGCCTATCCACTGTGCCAACTTATAACTAAATCTGACGGGGGTGCGATGGGGAGGTTCCCTTGTCAGTACTCTCCAGGCTTCGCTCGGCACTTGGTCTGTGTGCGTCCTTGCTCAGCCTTTTGGTAGATTGCTGCTGTCAGCAAGGCTATCTGTGCTTGCCTACTTCGTAACGCCTCGGTCACTGGCGTGCCTCTGTTTGGCCATTCTCCACTGCACGAAGCAATGCTTACTACATGTGGTCGCAACACTGCCTCCTCCTAAAAATTAAATTCGTCCCCGAATTTACCCTATACGTTAACTCTAGTTCTATCCTATATTCTATTTCTTCCCTATATACAGCCAGGTTGCCCTGACTCATGCCCTACTGGTAATTCATTCTACAGGAATCTCATGGAGCGGTCTTGCATTAACATGCTGAATCCTCCGTTTTAATAAGACATATACCACACCGATGAATACTATCAACACAGTAATAATACTGGTTGAAATACCAATGGTCACTATGCTACGTTTCCGCCTGGTATCGTACTCCTCCACATGCCTTAATAATTGCTGCATTGAAATTTGACCTTTCTCCGAATCTACTAGTTTATCTATCCTTTTCAATAGTGTAGCATCCAAGGTGTTGTTAATATACGTCAAATTGTCTCCTGGGGCGATGCTCAATGACGCATCTGGCCAGTACAACGTCATATAAGTATCTGTAACCTTGGTGACTCCCGTGACTGTTGCTGGTAAGCTGAAAAGATCCCCTACTATTTCACAATTTGTCGTGTTGATTAGCAAACCACTGTCCCGTAATTCCATCTCCGTGGTTGCTGTCCAATTCCCATTGTCATAACACTTGGCTGATATCCTCTCTGTAGCGAATACTGAATACAACCAATGCCTCCCAACTTGCCCGTGAAAACAACCCGTGATGGACAAATGGAAACTGACTCCGTTAGACATCTACTCAACTCTAAACTTGACATAGTAGCATGGGTGTCCCCCTCCTTAGAAATTAATAAAACCTCCTGTGTCCTGAACTGTACGCCCTTCCCCATGCGCTCCCATATGACCGGATGAGGATGCACTGTGTAACAGTGATACTGTCTCCCCACACTAGTTACTGGAAATCTAATCTCTCTATACATCTTAACTAGATCCGTTGTTACCTTAATCCTAGACATATGATAAAAAAGTGACTTACTCGCTTCAATTATCGGCACTACGTGCTCTACCCCTCTGGAAACTCTCCCTCTGCCTGCTTCAGACCCTGTCTGAATTTTTCTGGTGACATCAACGTCACACTCGCCAGCCTGTGCAATGCGTGATGTACTGCCTCTTGCAATTCATCCATCCTCACTCGTGCATCACCAATGCTGTTAACCAGTTCCCGCAGCAATTTAGCCATCTCCAGCTTCCTTTCCACTATATCCAATCGCGCTTGTACCTGTTCCAGATCCATATTCAATAATTTCTGTGTTTGTTCTATATACGCTCGCAAGACCAATATACGACTGCAGTTGTTTAACCGTTTTTGGAACCGGAAAATCTCGTTCTGCAGAAGTGAGACGAGAATCTGTCCGTACCCCGTCCTGACTGATAACATGCCCGAGATAATTTACTTATGCTTGCGCAAAATGGCATTTGTCCAAACTTAATGTTAGCTGTGCTGCCTCTAATCTTTTAAACACCTCCTCTAACCGTTCCACATGCTGCTCTATACCTCTTGAAAAAAATATAATGTCATCCAGATACACCATGCATTTTTTCGGTTTCAACCCACGAAGGACTCCATCCAACAACCTCTGAAATGTTGCTGGAGCGTTTTTTAGTCCAAACGGCATTCTTTTATACTCGAAGTGACCACAATGCGTCGTAAATGCTGTTTTTGGCCTGTCCTCCGGACATTCTTCAATCTGGTGATAACCGCTTCGCAAATCCATAGTGGAGAAAAATTTACACTGCCCTAGGCTGTCTAACGTTTCTGTGATATTCGGAATCGGATATACGTCCGCCACTGTCCGTTCATTCAAATGTCAGTAATAGCCACAAAAGCGAAATTTTTTTGACCCGTCCAGTGTCTTCTTCGGAACTAGGACCACGCTACTAGACCAAGGACTATTACTGTGCTGGATTATCCCATCTTCCAGTTGTTGCTCTATCAATTGCTCTACTACTGGTTGTAATTGTTTCGGTAGTCTGTATGGCTTACGATACACCGGAGCGTGATTCCCTGTCGGAATACGATGCTGTGTTATCAGTGTAGCAGGTAACGTACCATGTGCTTCAAACAATGCTTTATACTTTAGTAATAATGCTTCCATACCCGAACGATCATTTCCTCTCAAATGATTTACCTTGTCACGAAGTGCAGATGTGCTGACGGTTTGCTTTACATCATAGTCTAGCCTCGAACTATCGATGTCCTCTTGATCCATTAACTCCACTGTGGCTATTACTAATCCCTTCAGCAGATCGACATCATCCCGCCTGAAGTTATCTAAACTCACCGGAACCATAAACTGCCCGTTTATGTCCGTTACCTGTGAAACAGTCCTACGAATAAAGCAATGCTTTTCGTCTAAAACCTCATTACCCGGTAGTGGCTCTACCAAGAATAACCCCTGCTGTGGCACACCGACATCCACCGGTACCCAGATCAACTTCCCTGTACCTGTTCGTACTTTGTCACACTAAATCACCTTTAATGCACTTGTACGCAGTTTAGTTGGTATCACCTTAGCTATCGGTGCACCCTGCGACTCTGAAACATTTACAACAGCTGTACCCATTGAGAACAAGTTCCCATCTTGTTTGTAATGGTTCTTTATTTACGTGACCATTACGGCACTCCAACCACAGTTCTCGATAACAGTAATATCATACTACTTTTCTGCGAAGTAACAGACATATTTTTGTGACAATATTCACATTTGGTTTCATTAATGTATAGGTACTCCGATGTATCGATATATTACGGTGATATGGTTCTTGTGTGTATTCATTTCCGTGAGACTGTAATAATCTTTGACTTACTTGTAACCGTTATGGCGCGAATGCGCACAGAGCAGTCTTTGTTTCACTTTGCTGAAGTTAAGTTGTTATTTCGCTTTGTAAAAGAACAGACAATTCCTGTGTTTGGTTAAAGTGGAAGTTAAATACAGTGTGTTACAAAAAGGTAAGGCCAAACTTTCAGGAAACATTCCTCACACACAAATAAAGAAAAGATGTTATGTGGACATGTGTCAGAAAACGCTTAGTTTCCATGTTAGAGCTCATTTTAGTTTCGTCAGTATGTACTGTACTTCCTCGATTCATCGCCAGTTGGCCCAATTGATGGAAGGTAATGTTGACTTCGGTGCTTGTGTTGACATGCGACTCATTGCGCTACAGTACTAGCATCAAGCACATCAGTACGTAGCATCAACAGGTTAGTGTTCATCATGTACGTGGTTTTGCAGTCAGCGCAATGTTTAAAAATGCGGAGTTGGCAGATGCCCATTTGATGTATGGATTAGCATGGGGCAATAGCCGTGGCGCGGTGCGTTTGTATCGAGACAGCTTTCCAGAACGAAGGTGCCCCGACAGGAAGACGTTCGAAGCAATTGATCGGCGTCTTAGGGAGCACGGAAAATTCCAGCCTATGACTCGCGACTGGGGAAGACCTAGAACGACGAGGACACCTGTAATGGACGAGGCAATTCTTCGTGCAGTTGACGATAACCCTAATGTCAGCGTCAGAGACGTTGCTGCTGTACAAGGTAACGTTGACCACGTCACTGTATTGAGAGTGCTACGGGAGAACCAGTTGTTTCCGCACCATGTACAGCGTGTGCAGGCACTATCAGCAGCTGGTTGGCCTCCACAGGTACACTTCTGCGAATGGTTCATCCAACAATGTGTCAATCCAATCCTCATTTCAGTGCAAATGTTCTCTTTACGGATGAGGGTTCATTCCAACGTGATCAAATTGTAAATTTTCACAATCAACATGTGTGGGCTGACGAGAATCCGCACGCAATTGTGCAATCACGTCTTCAACACAGATTTTCTGTGAACGTTTGGGCAGGCATTGTTGGTGATGTCTTGATTGGGCCCCATGTTCTTCCACCTACGCTCAATGGAGCACGTTATCATGATTTCATACGGGATACTCTACCTATGCTGCTAGAACATGTGCCTTTAAAAGTACGACACAACATGTGGTTCATGCGCGATGGAGCTCCTGCACATTTCAGTCGAAGTGTTCGTACGCTTCTCAACAACAGATTCGGTGACCGATGGATTGGTAGAGGCGGACCAATTCCATGGCCTCCACGCTCTCCTGACCTAAACCCTCTTGACTTTCATTTATGGGGGCATTTGAAAGCTCTTGTCTACGCAACCCCGGTACCAAATGTAGAGACTCTTTGAGCTCATATTGTGGACGGCTGTGATACAATACGCCATTCTCTAGGGCTGCATCGGCGTATCTGGGATTCCATGCGACAGAGGGTGGATGCATGTATCCTCGCTAACGGAGGACATTTTGAACATTTCCTTTAACAAAGTGTTTGAAGTCATGCTGGTATGTTCTGTTGCTGTGTGTTTCCATTCCATGATTAATGTGATTTGAAGAGAAGTAATTAAATGAGCTCTAACATGGAAAGTAAGCGTTTCCGGACACATGGCCATATAACATATTTTCTTTCTTTGTGTGTGAGGAATGTTTCCTGAAAGTTTGTAACACCCTGTATATGAAGATTGATACAAAACTGTTTTCTTGATGATGTGACAATTAAGAAGAAGTATATGTGAATTTACAAGAAGTTTAATAAAAATGTGGACCGTGAACACCAAGTCAAAAATTATTTCTACCATACCATTGTTCTGATCTGGGATTGTTTGATCATTAAGAATTTCCTGAAAAATGCATTTGTTAGGTCTTCAAATATTGCTAAAATACAGATCTGGACCTTCTAGCAGTCAAAGTGGAGTCACCCTAGAATCAACAAGATGAGCCATAACAACTTCGACGAAATCTACATGAGAATCCATTCAAGGTAAGTGCCAAAATTAATGACTTTTTTACGGTGACTTCATTATTTCCATTCTGACGATACCATCCACAGTCAATAACTTTGTTGTTGGTGATAAAGCTAACATATGCTGCGTGAGCAACATTATTAATCTGATTTCTAACCTACTTCGTAAGTGGTGGTTTTGTTAGAAGTTCCAGCGTATGTTGCGAAAGGTCAATTTTGGCGTGACGTTTAATCAGAAAATCCAACGCAAGTATCGCTGAAAATCCTCGTCCCGCAGTTGACAACATCTCCATTTGCTCCCGGAATCACACATTCCCTATCTTAAACTTGAGCTGTGCTGTCCCTAGTGCATCTAATTTTTTATCACCTACTGCGCGCAATCTGTATCTCGGAACTTCCAATCCTTTCTTGCCCACGAGGTCCACACAGACAACTGATACATGCGCTCCAGTATCCACTAAAACTCTTCGCCACTTATCTTTTATCCAAACCATCAAACTACAATCCGCCTCTTCGTGCACTCTCTGAGTATCTCTTTTTACTGGGAATGCCTCCCGACGGCAGGAACAGTCCCTTTTTCGTTTAACAGTGTTTTACCTGCTGCATCATTAACCCGTTTTTTGGCTTTACACTGCTGTGCCTTATGCCCTATTTCTGACAATTCAAACACTGCGGTTCCCGACATTATCCCTTAAAATGACCTTGCTTCCCACAATGGTAACACTCTTCGGAAGACGAAAAAAATTTCTTGTCCTTGCGACTTCTAGTGGCGCTATCCACTTCTTGCAAATGTGTAGCTACGCGCAATGCTGCTGCTAAGTCAGTTGGATTTTCCATCCGTATCCGGCGTGAAAAATCCGGCATCCGGCGAGACCCCTCGCAAAAATGCGTCTAAAGCTCTATTTTCTGCTTCTTTCAATAGGACTTCATTTGCACTCGCATCTTGCGTTAACTCATACGTGTGCGCATTCGTTCTCCTAATTCTGTCTGAAAATTCTTCTACCGTTTCACCCGTTTTTTGCATCATCCTCCCCAATTTTTCTCTAAAAGATCTGGCACTGTTTTGTTTCCTAAACCTTTGCAATAATCCCTCAGCCTACTCTTCGTGGTATGCCACGTAAGTCTTTGCGTCACCTACTAACCGTAACCTCACCATTTGGAAACACATTTCATCCAACCAGCCACACAGTCTAGCCGTACTACACACATCACTAATGAAAACATTCACATCCTGTGATGTTTTACCTGAGAAGGAAGGTATCAAATTAGCCGCTGAACAATCTGCCACACCGGAAAAGACAGTACCCTTGCATTATACACTATCGCTTCCCGAGCCTGATTGAGTATTTTGCAACATTTTTTGCTCCATCCTCTGCATGTGCTGCTTTTGCAACTTATTTTCTTCAATCAGTTTCATAACTTGCTCTGTCAATGCGATTACGGCGTCACTTGTCCCGGTTGCACGTGTCTCTGGCATTTTCCGTGTGGCATATCTCACCTCACAAAACCAAAATTGTATTACTCAGAAGCAAGTTAGTTCCTAGCACGTCTAATGGCAAGCCATCTAGACTTACCACATTGCCCCGTTACATGACCGTAGAAGCCACACACATCACAAGTGCTTGGTACAAGTTTATAGCAAGGAGCAACGTGACCTGTTAATCCACACACTACACATTTAGGTGGTACTAAGTTAACGTGACTATCATTCCCACGAAACTGCGATAAGTCTACAGGGCTGCTAGGCCTTTCTAATGACACTCTCACATCCCTCGACATGTCTAGCTACATAGAAAACATAGAGAGAAGGCAGTTGCTGGACTCACCCTATTTGGTGTTTCTCGGTTGCTCCGCACAGTGCTAGTCAAAGACGTGGCGTGGGTGCGCCTGACACCACTTGTTACGACTTCTGCACCACTGGTTAGCAGCAAACACAGTGGCTGCACCAAAGACTGAGACGGCGTGGAGTTTTACAATTATTTATTGAACTTTCTTTACAATTTCTCCCTCGTCATCGCTGCCCAGCCCTGTGTAGATTCTCCGACAATGTGCGCAAAGCACGCCACTGATCGCACTCGGGAGCCTGAGGCCACCAGTGCTCCGCTGAAGCCAGGATTCCCTGTGGTAGCTGCCGACGCCTGCTGCACCGGCGGCTGGGAAGCCGTCAGTCGCGTTGTCCCCGATGTCCCGCCATGGACGGACCGTGCGCCGTGGGGCTGGTTTCCTGTGGAGTCCGGGCGTCGGTCCCCGGCGGCGCCTGTGACCGAGACCGCGCTGCTGCCGTTCCCGCTGGAAGTTCTCGCTGTAGTTAGTCAGCCATAGTGCCGACCGAACTCGGGCCGACCTCCAGAGCTGAAGTTGCCTTCTGGCGGCGAACGGATGACTCCTGCGAGCTGGAACAGACTTCCGGAATTGTCACCTACAAAGATTGAACATTCGGACACGGACCACGTCCGTCCTCAGATCCGAACTGCTTTCTGGTGGCTTCTGTCCGTTGCTGCCTGCGCTCCACTATTTATATCCGGCAGGAGGACGATTTTTACCCTCGGTGGTAGCTTTTTGTTATTATGCCCGCAGTATATTGCAGCGTAACTTAGCATGCTGGCGACACTTACCCTTACTTTGCACTCTCGAGGCTTCGCTCGGCGCTCGGTCTGTGTGCGTCCTTGCGTCAGCCTGTTGGTAGACTACTGCTGTCAGCAAGGCTGTCTGTGCCTGCCTACTTTGTAACGCCTCGGTCGCCAGCGTGCCTCTGTTTTGCCATTCTCCACTGAGTGAAGCAACACTTACTACATGTGGCCGCAACAGAAGTAAAGACCGACAGAAACATGCTGCCATAACAGTTGCCAAGTTGCAATGATGTGTTCAAATCAAGAACTATTTGTGTTCAGATCTAACAATTCGATCACATGTATCCAATTGTGAGCTAGCTCTGATTTTGACCGAGTTTACTAAGCCTCTGTGCCCACGAACTGTTATTACATTGCAGTCACCTATATTCCTTACTGTTGGTATCAGCAGATTGTACATCATTCCTAAACAGTTAGCTATTTCCCTGATCTTCTTCCGCCATACCCTGGTGTCCCAATTTTATCGTGTGTCTGTGGTTGGCAGCGGACTGCTATTTAATAGCTCTCACTTCGACATCACCTATTCTTCCCTTAGACTATCCACTCAGTTAGCGTCCCACTTTAATGTTAGTGTAAAACTGTTTCTCTTGTATCTGTCTGACTTACCTTTAGGGGTACACTCCCATAACACTCGGTCACTGCCACTTAACGATACCCAGGAAAAACGACACATTAGTGTGGATTGTGCTATTGCACCCACTGAAAATTGGCGCCATCAAAAGGATATTCTGACTGTGATGTTGTTGAGTAGTATTTCCGTTCCTCTAGCACTAGTGCTGCTTGGTATTATCCTGTGGTTTTTATATGAAAGAGGTTATTACAATTGTTTCTGTAAAACACCTCGAGCTGTTGTTCCTGAGTGTCAGCCATCAGGCTGTTTTATGGGTCAGTGTAGCATAGAAGGATAGATACAAGGTTATTCACGTACAGCAATTTTCAATGAATACGTGATTCAGTAACAGTATCTTTGTACTTAATGGTCAAAACTTAGTTTCATTTTATTAGTAGTGGAAAAACTACCCTTATTATCACTAGTGAAGTGCAGTAATGAATGGAAAGTGCCTCTTATCACATTAGTCTCTTTCTTATTGTGTAAGTCTTCCTTCTGGGCCTCCTACTAATGCCCACCAGACAGAGTGAAGCAGTTTTTGGGAGCTGCACTTGGTCATCAGTCTCGCAGTTCAGAAGTTACTTGCATAAGAGAGAGGGTCCACTAAAAATGGAAAGAACCAGTCAGAAGGGTCAAACTATAAGCCAAAGAAGTTAAAGCACACACAGTACAAGGCTCAAAAGAGTAGGTAGGCGAAATCTACAATCTAGAAAACAAGAGCGATAAAAAAGTGCTCTTTGCACGGGAAAGTGGTCATGGGTCCCAGACCTATAAAACACGAAGAGAGGCCCCAACCCCAACCACAACCACCCTGCTCCTGCTCCAGGAGTAAAGCAAAACTTTATATCTGAAAATAAAATCTACTTTAATGGAGGAAACTGAGAACCAAATCAATCGTTCATGAATTATCTGCTAATATTAAAGACAAGGAATCTGTAAGGCAATACTTAGTACAAAGGGCCAAAAGAAGGGGACATTCGACCAAGGCATGGGACACCGTCATTATGGCTCCACAACGACATTGTGGGGGAGACTTCTTACGCAAGAGAAAACAGTGGGTGAGGTTCGTATGACCAATGTATTGACAGAATAAGACAGTGGACTCCTTCTGAGAGGAGCAGAAGGAAGAGCTCCAAACTGTAGTCTCCTTGATTGTGTGGAGTTCATTACTGATAGCAGTAGTGCACCTGTTGTCATTCTACTTTTGGGCAAATAGAGATTTGATGTGGATCTGCATATCTGCATCTGTAATCATGAAAGGGAATCAGGACACGTATCCGCTCCTCTAGCCAAATGGTCAGTGAGTTCATTCGCTGGGATGCCCAAGTGTCTTGGGGCCCAGAGAAAGACAACTGAGCAGATGGCATGCCCAAGGGTTAGAGAGAAAGTCATGGATAGCTGTGACCAAACACTGCTGAGAGTAGCATTGGTTTATAGTATGCAAGCTGATCATTGAGTCAGTACATATTAAAACACTGTTGAGGGAGGCCCAAGTAACAAAATGGGGAGCCCTGTCAATGACTAGCAGCTCTGCTGTGAACACACTACATGATCCCAGAGCAGTAATTGGTGTTCCATGCCAGTAGGGGATGTAAAAGAGTATGCTGCCTTATCTATCATTGCTTATGTGTTGCTGTCACAGGTGCAGAGGATAGAGCTGTAGAGCCTACGGGATTTGCGGAGAAGAAGGACGGCTGCGGAGGACGATTAGGGTGGTGAGGGTGGATAAGTTTGGTAGGAACGTGGGCCTCCACAGCGTCAGTGACGGACTTCCAGAGGAAGGACGAGGCATGATTGATGTCAGTGGGATGTTGAAAGGTAAGTGGATGGCTTTCGTTCTGGGATGCAAGGGATTCCCAGTAGGCATCCCAGTCAGCTCGGCGGTAGTCATGGATGGACTTCAGAGGGGCAGCAGGCCTTGGGGCAGGAGGTGGGCGACGGACTGAGGTGAGGGTGAGAAGGACTGGGAGGTGGTGGCTACCGATGGGGGTCTAGGATGTCCACAGCAATACAGCCAAAGAGGGTGAGGGAAGCAAGGATGACATCGATGGTGGAGTTACTTTTGGGACGGGTGTGCTGTGGAAGGGGAACAAGGTCACCTTGGAGCCTAGTGAGGAACTGATGTTGGTCGACATGGGAGATGTATTCATAGGGTAGAGGAGCTGCTGGACAGACAGGTGATGGTGAGGGAAGGAAAAAAGACACTGAGGATGAGGTAATTAGTGGGGTGATTAAGCAGGGGTTGTGGCCGGACAGGGATATGCTCGAGGTGGCCAATAGGAGTGGTGCATACAACATGGTGAGGTTCAAGGAAAGTTTCATTAGAGAACAAAGAGACGACCTGGTGCTGTGACTGGGTATACATGAAGAGGTATTTGTTGGCAGGGAAGGGGTGAATGTTTATATATAGGAGACTATTCTGTTGACACACCAGACTGGGGAGGGGGGAAGGGAGTGGAGGGAGGAGGAGAGAGGCTTAAACAAGGGTGTCAAGGCTGGTGAAGATGAAATTGGCCTGATTGTGGGAGTATGTGGTGCAGGTGTTGAAATAAAAGATGGAGTGGAGGGCAAGGGAGATCTGCAGGAGGGAGTGGAAGTATTGGAAGGGGTGGATGTTCTGGAGGACGATGGTGAGGAAACGGATGATGTCTTTGGCTATTGGGGACAGATGGAGGGAATTGTTGGGGTGGATGGGCTGATTGATGGGGCAAATGGGAACAGTAAACTCAGGGTTGGTTGGAGGGGATTTGCCCTTGCATTTGGAGGATTAAGTGGGGTGGGATTCATTGCAGGTGTTGCAGGGTGGAGGACAGGCCAGGTTAGAACCCTGTTTGAGGGAGTGGGAGGCTTTACAGTGGGGGCTGGTGAGGGGTTTTTGCAGTTTTGGGTGAGGTGATCGTTGTACATGGTTGAGGCACAGTCCAAGGGAGGGCAGTGGGAGGAAATGCATTGGACACGTTCCAAGGAGTGGAGATGGTTATCCTGACAGAGAGGGGTGTGATGCATTCCAACCGGCAATACCACCTGAGGGTGTGTATCAGGAGGGAGACATCCCTCATTTGTGAAGAGGACCGGGTACACGGGATGGTCAGTAAATCAACGAATGATGATTGTGTGAGATACCAGGAGTTGACTCCATCGTATTTGTAAAGTGGGAATCCCCGCTTCAGTGAGAGGACTGTCGATGGGACTAGTGCAAAAGGCTCCGATTGCCAGATGCACTCCATAATGATGAACAGGGTCAAGTAATTTCAGAATGGAAGGGGTCACCGAGCCATGAACCTGACTATCATAATCTAACCTGGTCATAACCAGACTGTGGTAGAGATGGAGAAGAGTAGCACGATCTGCACCCCTAGATGTGTGGGCCAAGAGGCAGAGAGCATTAAACTTCCTCATGCATGTAGTCTTCAGGTGGCGAATATGGAGCCACCAAGTTGGCTTTTTATAAAAAATAAGGCCCAAGAAACGGGACTGTGCTACAACATCTAGACGCTGGTCGCCTAAATGTTCTTGATTGGGGTGTACTGTGGGTTGATGACAAAAATGCATAAGCCGCCTTTTGGAGGGTGAGAACTGGAAGCCATGGAAGGTGTCCCACACAGAGGCCCATTAGATAACGCCTTGGAGCTGGCATTCAGCAGATGCTACTGAGTGGGAGGTGCACCAGATACAAAAATTGCCAACATACAACTCTGAGGTAACTGGGGGCACAACAGAGGTTACTAGTCCATTGATGGCAATGAGGAACAGTGTAACACTTAACACAGAACCCTGTGGGGTACTGTTCTCCTGGATCTGAGGTGTGCTGAGTGAAGTGCCAACTCGAACCCAGAAAATCTGGTGGGGAAAAACTTGCAGATAAAAATCGGAAGGGGGCCACAAAAGCCCCAGTCATGGAGGGTAGCTAAAATGTGATTTCACAAAGCCATATCATATGCCAAATGTAGGTCAAAGACGACCAGATGCTGGTGGTTAGCAAAAGCCTGTCAGATTGCTGTTTCCAATGAAAGTAAATAGTTAGTTGGAGATAGTCCTTCCCATAAATCTCACTGATATGGGGATGAAAGGCCCCTAGATTTGGGTACCCAACATAATCAGAAGCTAATCTTCCTCTCAAAGAGTTTACAAAGTATGTTCGTCAGGCTAATTGGGTGGTAGCTGTCGAGACATGATGGGTTCTTCCCAGGCTTAAAGAAGGGGATAACTATGTTGTCTCACCTTTGAGAGTGGAAGGCACCCGTGAGCCATATGCGGTTGAAGACCCTGAGTAGATGTTGCCTCTGGGTAATGTCTAAGCTTTAGATCATCTGGTTGTGGATGGAAATCCGGGCCTGGGGCTATGTCATGTGAAGAGGTAAGAGCCTGCAAGAGTTCCCATTCAGTGAAGGGTTCATTATAGTATTCATCATTATAGGATTCAGCTTCAGGGGGTTGAAACAGAACAGGCTTTCTTCAACAGATTGTTTCTGCCAGAGAAAGGAAGCAGGATAGGGAGAGGGGGCCGATGCTGTCGCAAAGTGTGTCGCAAGGTATTCTACAAAAACCAATGGATTAATACGTAATGCACACTGTAGGATAAGACCCTGGAGAGGTGATTGTCGCTGGCCGCCCAGAAGGCTACAGAGTTTGGACCAAACCTGCGATGAAGAGGCATACATTCCTAGAGAGGAAACAAAGCACTCCTAGCATTCCTTTTTACTCTGCTTAGTAAGGTAGCGAGCCTTAGTATGGAGACACTTAAAAGCGATAAGGTTGGTCTGGGAAGGATATCATTTAAATCGTTGCAGCACCCTTTGGCAGTCCTGGATAGCGACTGCTACGTCCTTGGTCCACCATGGGACTGGTCGATGGAAATGGGTTCAAAAATGGCTCTGAGCACTATGGGACTTAACATCTGAGGTCATCAGTCCCCTAGAACTTAGAACAACTTAAACCTAACTAACCTAAGCACATCACACACATCCATGTCTGAGGCAGGATTCGAACCTGCGACCGTAGCAGTCACGCGGTTCCGGATTGAAGCGCCTAGAACCGCTCGCCCACCGCGGCCGGCAATGGAAAGGGGGACCTGTGGATAGGGGCATAGTAGTGCCAGCGGCATGAAGAACAGTGGCAGAGATGTCTTGCACGACTGCATCAATGAAGTCTGAGGGAGAGGTGTCAAAGTGCACAGCAGACGCATATAAAGGCCAATTGGCTCTGTGGAATGCCCAACGTGGTGGCCTGTCTGCCTGACAGCGGCAGTGGACGATAGATTCACTGGAAAGGGCTCACTGTCACAATGATTTTCATGAGGGTGATCAATGTAGGGAAGCAACGAGAGCAGAGGAGGAGATCATGAGATCAACAGCAGAGAAGGTGCCATGTGTGCAACTGAATGGGTAGGGGATCCGTCATTGAGGAGACACAATTCAAAGTCTGTAATAAGTTGGTCAATTAGAAGACCCCATCTGTTAAAGTGACATCCTCCACAGGGGATGGTGTGTATTGAAGTCCCTGAGGAGGCAGTTTGGGGGTGGGAGTTGCTGTATTCATGTAGGCAGGTCAACATAAGGAAGCTGCATACCTGGATGGAGGTAGATGGTACATACGGTTATTTCTGGGGTCGTTCACACTCTTACCCATATTGCTTCCAGGTTGGTATGAAGGGGCATCCAGTCGCTGATAACATTGGTGCAAGGCCCTCCAGATGCTACCATGGGGCTAGCCCGTTTCTAACAGAATGCCCGGTAACAGTGAAATGTTGGAGAGTGGTCATAATGGAAGTGCATCTCTTGAAGACCAAGACAGAATGCAGAATAAGAGGAATCAAGTTGCATTTCTGGTAGGTGACAGTAATATCCGTTATAATTATACTAGATTATTGTGTGGCGAAGTCCAGGTTGGGCATAAAGATGGTCATGTCACTTAAAAGCGATAAAGTTGTTCTAGATTGCGAGACTCAATCCACCACACCAGCCGGCCATGAATCATACATTCCTTCACCTTGCAAACACAGCTGGTGAGAGATATGGGGCAGTAGCTGGAAGCAAGATGTTTGCCCTTACCAGGCTTAGATATGGCTATGACAGTGGCTTCACGTGAGCTTATAGGAAACATGCTGTCTGCCCACATGCCATTGTATGTGTGAAGGAGAAAGTGATTGCCTGCAAGAGAAAGGTGCTGCAACGTCTGAATGTGAGCATTGTGTGGCCTTGGGGCGAAAGATAGGGATGAAGTGAGAGCATGGTCTAACTCTCTCATGGTAAAGGCGGCATTCACGATTATGACAGGAAAAGGATATCACCTGAGCCACCTCCATTCCTTTTCGGGGGAGGAAGGTGGGGTGATAGTGGGTGGAACTAAAAATCTCCACAAAAACAGCGGTCCGAAATATTGATGATAGCAATAAGCTCCACAATGACATATGCTACGGTCAGGCCAGAAATTGGAGAATGTACTTTGGTTCCAGAGAGTCCACGGATGTTGCCCCAGATGCTGGAAGAGGGAGTGAAACTGTTTGAAGAACTAGTAAATGAAATCCAGCTAGCTTTTTTGGTATCCATCAGAATGCGACGACACTGTGCATGTTACTGTTTATAACAAATACAGTTGGCCATTGTAGTATGACAGTTAAAATCGTGGAGAGTATATCTCAGAATGCGAATCTCGTCGCAGCCTGCCTCAGTCCACCAGGGAACTGGGACACAGCGTGGTGAAGATGAAGTGCAAGGTATGGAACTTTCTGCAGTTGTAAGCATAACGTTTGTAAGGTACTCTACCTGGTCATCACCGTTGGGGGAATAATGTTCGTAGACGTTCGCCAGGGAGGAGTAAAGCTTCCAGTCGGTCTTAGAAAGCTGCCAGTTGGGTTTACACACAGATGGGGTAGCAGTCAGCAAACAGATGTGGTCGCTTGAGTACATGTCAGAGAGAACAGACACTCAAGACAATGGGCAAGCTGGGCTGTGCAGAACAAGAGGTCCAAATGGGAATAGAGTTTGAAAGGAATACGGGTGCTCCAGTTGTGGGGCGGCGCGTAAGAAGAAGGGAAAATATGATAGCTGCTGTATAAAAGTTTGCATTTTGAATCAGCTTCTGGCTATTAGAATATTGTTAAAGCTGTCTTTCGCCGTTCTCAACACTGGCTCTCTATTTACTTTATAGGCCCCCAGAAAGTGATTTAACAAAACGTGAAGCCTGTACGTAGAGTTCCTAGTGCCCACTTTATCTGAGAAATCTATTATAGCTGCAGCTTGTAGCTCTGAGGAATCAGGAGATTGTCCGGAATTTATAATCAAACACGATTTTTCAAAATAGTTGAGTATATTCTGAAATTCACTGGTAAAAACACAAGTATCCTTCCAACCTAACTAACAGAGCAGTTCAGAGTCTAATGCGCTGATGCAACTATAAATGTCCGAATTAAATGTTGAATGCTCGCCATAATTTGATGAGAGTATTTCATCAAACGCCACGCTAAATTATTGGTAGAATGTCTGTCCCGCGACGGCACGTGAAAATACGACAATACGCAAACTGAAGCTAGAAAATGAAAATCACTTGAAATGATTTCATGGTTACGCGCATCTCTAGTAACTTAATACGGCACCTGAGGCTGTTTGTCGCAGTGATACCGATGCAGCGCGACTGCCGACACAGATAGCGTGTCATTCAGCGTCTGGAGAGAACTGGGGCCTTGCTTCCTCGCGCGGCGCTCTTATACATAAATCCGCGGTGCGGACGGCTGAGGGAACGCCTGATCAAATCGGCTGTCCCGACTAGCCGCTGTGCTAGTAACCCACCACTTCAAGTTACATAATAAATTATAGCTTCTCTTGCTGATGGCCGATGAAGCTCTTAATTTAACTGTGCATTCAGCACGCAGGTAAGTATTGATAATAAAATTTTGACGTGGCTAAGTTAGGTATTGTGGGCGAGAGAATTAATTTAATTGCACTGCACGCAGCAGATGAGCTCTGAACTGTCCCTTTTGAGATCCGCTATTGCTAGAATTTTATAGGTATTCAAAAGAAACTTCACACATCTTCATAATCATAGCGGACCTCCAACCTATTTAAATCTAAACATCCTAGCCTTAATTACTAGCCTACTTAATCTATCTTGCTTCCTTCAGTTTTGAGACGAAAACCAGAAAATCGTGAATCTCCACTAAAATCTTAATTTGTGAAATCCAAAGCACTGTTTTTATTAAATCATTATGAAAGATGAATCTAAATATAAATTTTGAAGTCTCTAGCTCTTTTCTGTTGCGCCAATTATTTTTGCAGAAAAACGTCCAAATTACGGAAATGGCTTAAGTTATCGAACTGATATTTAACACACATTAATTTAGTATTATTTCTGACATGCTATAAAAGTTTTAGGTCATTTGCTTGATTTTTAAGGTATTGCGCAACATTTATGACGTCAGAGCTAGTTACAGCAGACTGGCTGGCACACAATGATGTGAATTTACTACAGCGTGAGTAGGCTGCTTCCCTACATCACCCTCTACTTAAATTTTTCGGTTTATGAATGTTAATGAATGAAAAAAAAATTAATTACAAAAAGGGAAGCAAGAGTACAATTTAACTCCCTATGAAAAATCAAAATTGAAATGTAAACATGTAGACACATTAAAGAAAACTGATTACCTACATTAATTATTTAAACTGTGGGCATGTTCACTGCCTTTTAAACAATGTCATTCAAATTTCAAGCAAAGTCAATGACATATTTTGGCATACATATTGCCTTAGACAAACAAACACATACAAATTGAAAAATTATGAAAATCTTAGATCCATTAGATACATTAAATACATTTTTACATACACAAATTCAAAGAAAATTTTACATGATACATAAACAGATGATTATTTCTTATCAGTCTTTTCTAAACCTGGAAGAAAAGTTTCACAAATACTTTTTACACACGTGGTTGTAGCCGCTTTGGCTGGCGTCCTACACTTCCATTCACAAGGGTAGAGGAGGGGAAGTTGCTATGGTGTGCGTCCTTCACGTTCTCTCTAAATTACATGGGGAAAGGGGAGGGGTCACTGTGAGTTGTGTCCAAGTCACTCCACGCTTTCACGCAGCTACCAGGCTGCCATTATCTGGTTTGTCCTGTAGAACAAACAAAAAGAGTGCCTCAGACTCTGTTCACTTAATATCTATGGGTGGGTCACAATGAAATGGGGATATATACATTTAATCCTTCAATATTTTGCTGGAACAAAGTTAACAGAACTTTTTCAGTATTACTTTCGCGGTTACTTAATTGTCATAAAATCGTTAAAGAAATGGCTCAAAACGCCTTTAGTCATGTACTAGAGAAAATTTATGCTCAAGGCATATAATCATAAATCATATTTAATCTGAATTTATCATTTCTGGTTCGGAATACTGAACCAATGCTCGGTACATTCCTGACAAATCTGTATTTTATTCACTTAGCTGACATCTTTGATTAACTTATTCTTAGAGATAGTATGAGTATATTTGATTAGTAGTTGTTTTCTTAGCTTCTTTGTATATGTGAGTAACTTTTGGTAATAGTACAGTTCTCAGTGTTCAAAACACACTACGTTTAGTTGACTACAAAATCCACTTATTGGTCCTCTGCTGTTGTCAGTTCCACATCTGCAATTAGGTACTTACTTACTTTGAAGTGTATTTATCCTGAGCTAAAATAATGTTTCACGTCTGCCATTCTGTTACTTATTTACTTTGCTAGTGTATGTACTTATTTAACACTCACTCTATTAATATTTAAAGCATAGGATAGCACATTCATTTCATATTCATAGTGTATTGCAGCTGATTAGTTTGCTCACGTGGCAATCCATTTCCACTCAATCGGACGCTGAAACCACAGGTAGTCTCTCTCAGACCTACCACTAAAATGCATCAAATAATTATGGACGAGCGTAATGCTAATTTCCTTAAACCTATAGGACACCATGAGCTTCTCTGTCTCATCTAACATAAGGGTACCTATGGTCGCATTCACGCCTCCAACTCATAACCTCAATACGTGTAGGTGTATCCTGTCACACACTACACCAAAATAATGGCCAGCTCCAACCTTATAAATACTTCAGGGACGTGTCCTTCACGTCTCAACCACAAACACTGCTCAATTCTATTACACTGCCTTTCCTTGCTACACAAGGTGAGTTTATTCTTACAACTTGTCTGCGTATTTTTCTTATAACACTAAGCAATCTCTTTATTACTATTTATTAGTTAGCTCTACAGCATACACTAGGTTTCACTACCACTTCAGATCCTGCTCGTACATGAATTTGTACTTCCTTTTAAATTACTATTATGGGACCATTTCCAATAAAACAACACTTGTACTTACAATATTACCAAGCTTCTATACATAATTGTTACTCAAATACATTTATATCTTAATTTACGTCATACTTCTCTATTGTTTGTCACTATTAGGTTTGTCATATCAGGTATTTTGTTTCACTAATCGGTGGATAGAATGGTTACATAATTCGTGGCTTGATAGCCATAACAGAAAATTTTGTTTTAAAGAAGAGGTCGAAATTTTTGGGGACAGGAAAGATGAAGAATGAGTGAGACCTGAAAGGGAAAGAAGATCTCACACAGCTGGGACTGCACGGCTGCCACACTGTGTAGAGGTTACAGAACAACCTCCTCCCTACAGCATTCATTAGTTGAATGCTGTATTTATAACCATAACGGAAAATTTTAGTATTTGGATAGGAAAGATGAAGAGTGAGTGAGACCTGAAAAAGGGAAAGAAGATCTCACACAGCTGGGACTGCACAGCTGCCACACTGTGTAGAGGTTACAGAACAACCTCCTCCCTACAGCATTCATTAGTTGAATGCTGGTTTCAGAAAATTTTCATAATGGAAAAAAGGGGTCGAAATTTTTGTAGATAGGAAAGATGAAGAGTGAGTGAGACCTGAAAGGGAAGGAAGATCTCACACAGCTGGGACTGCACAGCTGCCACACTGTGTAGAGGTTACAGAACAACCTCCTCCCTACAGCATTCATTAGTTGAATGCTGGCTTAATAGTCATAACGGAAAATTTAATGTTGGAAAGAAGAAGTCGAAATTTTTGTGAACAGGAAAGATGAAGAATGAGTGAGACCTGAAAGGGAAAGAAGATCTCACACAGCTGGGACTGCACAGCTGCCACACTGTGTAGAGGTTACAGAACAACCTCCTCCCTACAGCATTCATTAGTTGAATGCTGGCTTCATAATCATAACGGAAAATTTAATATGAAAGAAAGAAGAAGTCGAAATTTTTGTGGACAGGAAAGATGAAGAATGAGTGAGATCTGAAAAGGAAAGAAGATCTCACACAGCTGGGACTGCACAGCTGCCACACTGTGTAGAGGTTACAGAACAACCTCCTCCCTACAGCATTCATTGGCTGCCTATGAACACGCCACGTCGATCTGAAAATACTTTATGATGCCTTTTTAGAACCTGTCTCAGTTCTTCCTTCTGATTGGCTGAAATCTTATCGATTTCCTGCAATTTAGCTTCTATTGTGTCTAAAATAATTGCTTCTTCTTCTTCTTCTGTGTTCAGCTTACTGTTACTAAGATTAACATCCTCGTCCCAATACCTCCTATTTTTCAAAACTCATATAGGCAGCTCCCAAGTTCCATCATCAGTTACTTCATGTTTATCACTAAAAGGTACTATAATTACTCCGGTTATTGGCAAGACCATTTTTAACTGGCTTTTTTCAAAATCAACAACACTCTGATATTTTGACAAGAAATCTATGCCAATTAAAACCTCAATACTGAGATTGTTTACAATTAAACAAGGATGATCAATTAAATTACCATTAACGTTAAAGGGCAGCAAAGCTTCTTGCTTTACTGTTTTGGACACCTTGCCAGTAGCACCAATTATTCTTAGTCCTGATACTCTCATTACTGTAAGCTTGTCTTTACCCGGTAATGCATCAAAGAAGGACTGAGATATTGCACTCACCTCACTTCCACTGTCTAAGAGACAACGTACATTGATACCCAACATATTCACTATTATTATAGGGTGGCTTATTCTAGGTTGTACAGGTGGTTTCTCAAATTCATCTAATAGTTCCTTTTGGATTTGTCTCCAACTAAAGTGATCAACATCTGTCTTCATTACATTTAGGTCACAGTGTGTAGGGGTTTCCTTTATTACATTTTCAGCTGCCTTTTCCAGTCGGTCTATTAATTTCAAATCGAAACACCGCACAACTTCATTACATTTAGTTTGCTGAACATAACCCAAATTACTGTAGTCTGAGCGATTCTGCGCCTCCAGACCGGGCATAACATTAGTTACAGCTAAACCATTTTCACCATTATCGTCGGTTTCCTTCTCAAGTGACAACTGGTCACAGCTACTGGGTTCATCGACCCTCAACAGCCTACCCTCTACATCCTCACTTATCTCCTGTCCTAAATCTATTAGTACATTATCAACATCCTGCACAGGCACTTTAGATAAGAGCACATCATCTTCATCGTAAATATAAGCATGAATTTCTTCTGCTTCTTCACCTGACAATTCAATATTTTGTAGCTCTTCCCTATCATTACACAGCTGCGCCTTCTCTTTCTCTTCCCACTTAGAAAGCGTCTCTAACACGGTATCTATCAAATACTGTGAGTGATCTAATATTTCTGTTGTATCCTTAGGTGCTACCGACTCTTCATCTACATGTTCAGTTTGAGTATTCTGATCTGTCTTACCAATTCCCTTAACTACTGGCTTAGGAAAAGTAACCGCCTGGTGAGCGCCAGTGTCCTCATAGACGGGAACTAGTTTTCCTGCCTCGGCCTACTGCTGTTTCCTTTAGTTTCATTATAGTTAGCTGGCATAGCATTGCTTTCCGTACTGTTGTTTACATGCATATTTCTGTTTGGAACAATAGTATTATCCCTTGGATGCCATTGTTGGTTCTGATAATTATTTCCCCAATTCCTACCTCTCTTAGGATGGCGAACACCTACTGTTCTGATGTTTACATTGCCTTTTTGCTCATTCCTAAAATTACTATTATTGTTATTGGCATTTCTGTTATTACGTGCTTGCTCCTCATTGGCAGCAACACGTTCTACACGTTCCAAATACTCAATGAAACGATCCAGATTGTCTCTAGGGGCAGATATAATTCTAGTTTGCCAGTACTATGGCAGTTTGGCTTCAAGACCTAGTATAATCATTTCCGGTTTCAGCTTTTCGTCCAAATGTGACAAACGTGAAATCCATGACCTAGCAAATTCTTTAATGGATTCCTTGCCTGCATTGAAGCGTTTTCCACTCCAAAATTCTCTCAACACTTCATTCTGCTTATTACTGGACCAATACTCATTAATGAAAGCTGCTTTAAACTCCGCTAATGTTTTACACTTCAACATAACATCAGCTGACCAACGCATGGCGTCACCTGCTAAATGGCTTCTAACAAATGAGATTTTCTCTCGTTCAGACCAAGTTGGTGGAATTACATCTTCAAAATCGTTCCAGAAATCTAGTGGATGGATATTTTTATCGGGATCGAACCGCAAGAACTGCCGACACCCGATAAAAGCGGCGTTTGCAGCTACAACTTGTTGTATGCTACCATTACCAGAAGCTACTGAAGCTACTTTACTCTCAAGGTTAGCCATGTTAGTATTAATATTTTCTACTTTCATCTCAACATTATCTACTCTTTGTACAATATGAGTAGTATCAGTTTTGATTGCATCTATGTCTGCTTGACATATGTTTACCTTTATATTAACATCTTTAAATCTATCTGAGCACAGTTCAGATTCCGCCTCGATCTTTTCTGTTAACTTGTGCTCCAGCTTCGCATCTTCCATTTGGAAGTCTTTGCGAACCTCAGCGACTTCGGATTTAACTGTTTTATACATTTCTGAAAATTGTTGAGCAACCTTTTTCTTAATATCCTCATGATTGTAGTCAATTTTATAATTTAAACTGTCTAAATCCTCTTTCAACTTATTGCAACCAGCCTTGAAGGTATCGTCCATTACCTCCAATCGTTTATTAAAATTAGTTTGACTGGCCACAATCCTGTTATTTACCTCAATTATATCAGATTTTAATTCAGCATTACTGCTTTTGACCTGTTCACTTATTTCAGACTTTAATTCAGCATTCATTCTAGGCCGGCCGAAGTGGCCGTGCGGTTAAAGGCGCTGCAGTCTGGAACCGCAAGACCGCTACGGTCGCAGGTTCGAATCCTGCCTCGGGCATGGATGTTTGTGATGTCCTTAGGTTAGTTAGGTTTAACTAGTTCTCAGTTCTAGGGGACTAATGACCTCAGCAGCTGAGTCCCATAGTGCTCAGAGCCATTTGAACCATTCATTCTAGCTGACATTTCTGCATGACTGCTTTTGACCGCAGTTATTTCAGATTTTAATTCAGCATTACTGTTTTTGACCTGTTCACTTATTTCAGACTTTAATTCAGCATTATTGGATTCTAATTTATTGTCCATTGCCTCAAACCGCATATTAAAATTTGTTTGACTGGCAGCTATTGCTTGTAAAATAACATTTAAATCAACAGCCCCAGCATTCTTGGGTTGCTCACTAGCTGGCTTTTTATCACACTCAGGTGACGAAAAACTAGCTCCAATACCAGAATCATCAAAACTAAATGAAACTTCAGATTGATCAGTTATATCTAACTTCTCCTTCTTAAACTCTACCATCTCTGATGGTTGTTTCATTTTTAATTCATCAGAGAAACTATCATCCAATAAATTAACAATTTCTGGTTTCTGCTTAACTACAGGGGTCTCTATTATTGAATCATTGCCCTTTCCCACACTACTGTCAGGAGACAATACTTCATATTTCACTTTAACATTACTACTTTCATGCATGTTTGTACTTGAAACGTAGTCTGAATTTACAGTTCCCTCAACAGACATACGTTCTAATTTAAGTTTAAACTCAGTTTCTTGTGGCGGTTCCATCGCCGACAGTCTTTTAGTGCAGGTTAGTAAAATTTTTAACAGCTTTTCACTTAACTTAGTTCCTTCTGCACGACGTAGTCGGCGTGGCGTACCAGGATTACTGATGCGACGTGGCACGTTGAACTGCAGACGGCACTCCGACGGCTGTTGTGTGTGTTTGAGTGGCCTGTAACTACAGGCTCGGCTCCGGCTGCTGCGGCTGACGACTGCGGTGCGGCGAAACTGGCTACTCGCGATGCCGGCAGCACCGCTAGACTCAGTGCCAGCTCCGTCAATCCAGATGCGTTGTTAATCCAATTGCGTCGTCCACATACACACGTAACACTTTCACTGTTCTATTACTCAGCTGCGTGTCGCATTTCACTCGCGAATCCGAATAGTTAAAAATCACTTTCACTTAGTTGATTTCCCGGCCGATGCACCATATGTGGGGCGGCGCGTAAGAAGAAGGGAAAATATGATAGCTGCTGTATAAAAGTTTGCATTTTGAATCAGCTTCTGGCTATTAGAATATTGTTAAAGCTGTCTTTCGCCGTTCTCAACACTGGCTCTCTATTTACTTTATAGGCCCCCAGAAAGTGATTTAACAAAACGTGAAGCCTGTACGTAGAGTTCCTAGTGCCCACTTTATCTGAGAAATCTATTATAGCTGCAGCTTGTAGCTCTGAGGAATCAGGAGATTGTCCGGAATTTATAATCAAACACGATTTTTCAAAATAGTTGAGTATATTCTGAAATTCACTGGTAAAAACACAAGTATCCTTCCAACCTAACTAACAGAGCAGTTCAGAGTCTAATGCGCTGATACAACTATAAATGTCCGAATTAAATGTTGAATGTACATTAATGATATTTCTTCAGTGATTCACTCCTGCAACTACCATCTATATGCCGACGACATCCAACTGTACATAAGTGCAAGCCCCAAGAACATTGCTGACGCAGTAGCGAGTATGAACGCAGATCTTTGCTCTGTTTCTCGATGGGCACAGAACCTAGGTCTGAAACTAAACCCCAAGAAATCCCAGATCATACTTATATCTCATCCAAAGTTAATCAGTTGGCACTTTCACGAAACAGTCCCTCAAATACACCTCAATGGTACCCAACTACCATACCAAAAAACAGTAAAAGACCTTGGAATAATCTTGGATGAACACCTAAACTGGGAAGAACAAACAGTTACAGCTTGCCGGAAATCGCTCTCCTCCCTACATGCAATTCAGAAATTTAGAAAAATATTTCCAACCCATGTTAAACAAAAATTAGTCCAAACACTAGTCTTGCCTAATCTTTACTACTGTGATGTAGTTCAACACGGCACAAATAGTGAAAATTCGAGACGCCTCGAGCTAGTGATGAACGCTTGCGTTAGATACGTATGCAATATACGGTTGTATGATCATATCAGTCCTTCATACTCCCAGCTAGGTTGGATACGCCCACATAAGGCACGCGATCTCCACATGATGTGCTTACTTCATCGATTTCTTAGCCACTGGTGCCCCCAATACTTATCTTCTCACATTAAACACCTATCATCATTCCACAACCGCAATACCAGATCGGATACGTCCAGCATCTTGGCTGTACCTTTACATAACACAAAATCTTTCTCCATGTCATTCTCCATCTCAGCCATACGACTATGGAACGCGCTCCCCTGTGATCTGCGTCTTACCCAGAACCACTCAACATTCAAGAGTGAACTCAAGACTTACATATTAGGGACGGTATAGCCACCATTGTTGGGCCCCTCTCATCTCTTTCTTTCTCCTCTCCATCATAGCTTCGAATTTTACCATTCTATTTCTCTTCCTCTAACCTATCTACCTCTTCTCTATCTCTTTCACCCCATTCTATCGTCTTATGTCTCTGCTTGATGAGAATAACTCACAAGCTGCAAGAATATAACGAGAAAATTCCCAACTAGCAATAGGACTGACATTCATAAAAGAAAAATATGTTTACTTTCATATACATAGTCATTATTATTATTATTACTATTATTATTATTCTTGATTGTTATAATTAATTTTTGATTGTTATAATTATCATTGTACTACGTTTATAATCTCTATTTTTTTTCTTAACATTAATACTGTATAACATGTAATATGTCCTTAATGTTCTGTAGAAACTGAAATTTGTTGAATCTGAGTATGCCTGGTTAGGTGTAAGAGAGGGCCTGAAGGCCCTAATCTTGCCAGGTAAAATAACTGCATAAATAAATAAATAAATAAATAAATAAATAAAATGCTCGCCATAATTTGATGAGAGTATTTCATCAAACGCCACGCTAAATTATTGGTAGAATGTCTGTCCCGCGACGGCACGTGAAAATACGACAATACGCAAACTGAAGCTAGAAAATGAAAATCACTTGAAATGATTTCATGGTTACGCGCATCTCTAGTAACTTAATACGGCACCCGAGGCTGTTTGTCGCAGTGATACCGATGCAGCGCGACTGCCGACACAGATGGCGTGTCATTCAGCGTCTGGACAGAACTGGGGCCTTGCTTCCTCGCGCGGCGCTCTTATATATAAATCCGCGGTGCGGACGGCTGAGGGAACGCCTGATCAAATCGGCTGTCCCGACTAGCCGCTGTGCTAGTAACCCACCACTTCAAGTTACATAATAAATTATAGCTTCTCTTGCTGATGGCCGATGAAGCTCTTAATTTAACTGTGCATTCAGCACGCAGGTAAGTACTGATAATAAAATTTTGACGTGGCTAAGTTAGGTATTGTGGGCGAGAGAATTAATTTAATTGCACTGCACGCAGCAGATGAGCTCTGAACTGTCCCTTTTGAGATCCGCTATTGCTAGAATTTTATAGGTATTCAAAAGAAACTTCACACATCTTCATAATCATAGCGGACCTCCAACCTGTTTAAATCTAAACATCCTAGCCTTAATTACTAGCCTACTTAATCTATCTTGCTTCCTTCAGTTTTGAGACGAAAACCAGAAAATCGTGAATCTCCACTAAAATCTTAATTTGTGAAATCCAAAGCACTGTTTTTATTAAATCATTATGAAAGATGAATCTAAATATAAATTTTGAAGTCTCTAGCTCTTTTCTGTTGCGCCAATTATTTTTGCAGAAAAACGTCCAAATTACGGAAATGGCTTAAGTTATCGAACTGATATTTAACACACATTAATTTAGTATTATTTCTGACATGCTATAAAAGTTTTAGGTCATTTGCTTGATTTTTTAGGTATTGCGCAACATTTATGACGTCAGAGCTAGTTACAGCAGACTGGCTGGCACACAATGATGTGAATTTACTACAGCGTGAGTAGGCTGCTTCCCTACACAGTGTTAAGACAGATGAAGTTGAGTAGATTGAGATCAGCCAAGAGGGAACCTCTCAGACAGGCACTCGAAGAGCCCCAAAGGGGATGCTGGGTGTTAAAGTTGCTGAGCAGCAAAAAGGGGTGAGTGTGCTGACCAATAAGGTGGAGTAAGTCGGCCCTGGTGGGCAGGATGATGACGTGACAAAGAGAAAGAGTGAAAAGAGGAAGGAAAATGTGGTCTGCAACAGCTTGCAATCATGTTTTCAATGAGATGATTTGGCTATGGACGTAATCCCAGATGAGCAGCACGACTGCCCCATGAGATGGAACGTCGTCCTCAGGGATAAGGTCAAAGCAGACTGGAAGGAAACGTAAGAGTTCAAAGCCATCGCGAGGACGCAATTTTGTTTCTTGGAGGCAGAAAATAACTGAATGCTGCGATTCCAAAAGCAGCTGTAGTTTCTCCTTGTTGACCTAATGCCACGAACATTCCATTGGAGAAGAGCTCTACGGGGAATGGGGAGGAGGGAGCTAATGAAGGGTAATCACCTTGGCAGCTGCCGAGTGCCAGCCTTTGAGGACTCACTGCTACAGAGCGTAGAGGTTAGAGGACCCTATTCCATAAACTCTACAGTGGCGTCGGCATTCTCCTGGGATCAGCCTGCAGATTCTAGGGCAGAAACACGGTAGACAGTGCGCACTAGTGAAATGGAAGTCAGCCAGGTGAGGATATCACGCAGCGACACTGTTGAAGAGGACTCCAAGTTAGGGAAGAAGAAGACTGACTGTTTTTGTCAGATTTCGTAGAGACTTTATGGTTGTCAGTCGAAGACTGACATTTTTTGGTTAGAAGGACGTAAAAAGTCATTGCAGGAGTATTCCTTTTGTCCTTTCCTGCCTGTTGACTGTGTAGCAGGTGATTTCGCTGCCAGGGTCGAAGATTTGGTGGCTTGTTGTGCAACTGTAGGAGAAGAAGACAGGGATGCTACCGTGATAATGAGCGATTTCACAACTATAGTATTGACTGGAGGTATCAAGTTTGCGTAGTCACGTCCTCTGGAGACCGAGGCGTAGCAAGAACAGTACTATACATACTGGATGGTAACATGTAGGGCTTTTGACTAGCCAACAACTTGTGAGCGACAGGGAAGGATACCTTTTCCTTCACCCGGATTTCCTGGATGGCCTACTCATCAACACACATGGGACACTCACGAGATGAGGCGGTATGGTCGCTAATAAAATTGATAAAGTGGGGAGGAGGAGTCAGGTAATCACTCTCATGAGCATCTCTGCCACAAGTAACACATTTTGCAATGTTTTGACATGATGTGAGTGTGGTTATAACGTTGACACCGGTAGCAACACATTGAGTCAAACCTTGGTGACTTCATAGCATGCCTGAATCTCCGATGGAAGCACTACTCGATCAAATGTGAGAAAAAGAGTGCATGTAGGCACTAAGTTCGCATCAACCATTTTTCATTAGCTGATGGACTGCAGTGACGCCCTGATCAGAGAGGTAAATTTGGATTTCGCCCTCGATCAGACCATCAGGCAGCCAAGTGTAAATAACATCATGCAAAGAATTCAGCGTACGATGGGCCTCAACATGAGCAGGATAGCTATCGAGGAACAAAGCTCTACGCAGTCATTGGGCTTGAAAGTCAAAATTTGTCTCCAGAAGCAAAGTTCCATTACATAAGCAAGAGCAGCCTTTCACAGGGCCTACAATTGCATCAACACCTTTCTGAATAATGAACAGATTAATCATAGAAAAGGATTGAGCTGTTTCGGTACGTGGTACCACTAGGAACCGATGCACAGCTGGGAGATTCTTTGACTCTTAAGCCTCATTCCTTTTGCATTTAGTAGACGTAGACTGAGATGGTGATTGGCTTATTGTGGAAAAATCCCCCACGATTCCCAGCATCTACGATGGTGCTCTCCTTCCAACTGGGGGCCCCAGAGGGGGTTCATCCCCCCCCCCCCCCCCATCCCTTAGGTGATTGTTCACACATCAGGTCACAACTCTCAAGCTCCTGATTGGGAAGGTTACAGCTCTGGCCATCACCCCTCCCTGGGCCTATACCAGGGCTATGTGCGAACATTATCTGTCGACCCAAGGCTGGGAATTACAGGTTGCCCAGTCATCTGTTATGTATCAAACACGTGGGCTGGCCTTCAGGAGCGCACAGGGAGGAAGAAGAAACAGAGAAACCTCAAATGCGGAAGTGAAGGAGGGGAGAAGATGGAGAATAAACAGAGAAAGAAAAAAACAGATCAGGGACTGTTTCGATGCCAGGCTATCAAAACTTCAGAACAATTTTCCTGAAACTATCCAAGACATGATCCCCAAGGGAGGGGTAAAAGAATACCGAGAGAGTAGACATGCAGCACGGAAAGGGAAGAGACGCTGCAAAGGCTGGGGTCCCATTGTAGCCAAGCACAAACTCACCAAAGAGTGGTGAGCCCCCTGGGGTGTGGGGTGTGGGGGGGGGGTCTTCAAATGGAGAAGCAGGCCTATACAGTTGAGCTGGTTATAAAAGACGATAAGGGGGAGGAGAGGGGAGCTCGAATCTTATTGGTCCTAATGGGTTTCCAGCCATTTTAATGTGCTGTCATTGGTCCAGGGGTTCCTTACCAATTCTATATTACGTAACATCATGACATAGTCCACTTGCCTAAGGTGTGTGTGAAGGACTACATGAGTGTACATTAAACAGTTTTTCTGATGTTTTAAAAGAAAGGAGGACAGGCTGATTGCTCTCATATCTTTAGCCTTGGTATGATAAGTTTTCCCTGGCGTCGAAATTAAACAATCTTCACTGTTCTCCAGGCATCAGGAATGACTCCTGCTGCTAGACTGATTCCAAACAGTCTGCATAGGAGTCTGATTAATCCCCCTCCTGCTTGTTGTAATAGAGGCAGAAAAATTCCATCCAGGCCTAGTGATTTGAATGGTTGAAACATTCCCAACATGCTCTGGATTTTCTTGAATTAGCACATTATCTGCAGATTCCCAAGTCTCTCGTTAGTTACCTGTAAATCAGTACCTCACAAGGATTGAAGTTTGGTCTCTATCATCTGCGACAGTGCATTAAGGGAAGTGAATCTTGTGGAGCACATACAACATCTCATGTGCTGTCCATGTATACTCACCATCCTCCTTCCTTGGTGTATCTTCTGGGTTTGTTGGTATTCTGATGAGGGTTTGGCTCTTATAGCTGCACCTTCCATCTTCTCATAGAATTTGTTCCAGAATGATTGGTTTGCTTGCTTAATAGCAAGATTGTATGTGGCTAGATCCTCGAAAAATTTTACGCATTGCTCTTTCCTTCCTGCAAAGTTGAACAATCTTCTTATGTGTTTCGTTTGTAATTCAAGATTATTGTTCCAAAAAGGTACAAGATCTGTTACACAAGTATTCTACCTTTGGCCAAGAAAAAAAAACTGGCTTACCTGGAGTGTTGGACACCTAATCACCCTGAAAGTAGTTCCCTTGGGACTCATTCACTCCTCCCAGGTTGTCGCCATTGTTGGAAGCATGCCGAAATAGCCTCTTTCAGAATGGCGTTTAGCTCGGCTGTTGTTGTAGCCATAATGTCCTCTCTTGTCTGAGACCGCGTGCCTTTCAATGGCCTTTTGAGTTTTGGGAACAGCAAGAAGTCGTGGGGGTTCATATTAGGAGAGTGAGGAGCATTTTGAAGCACAGGAATCTGGTTTTCCGCCAAAAAGTGTGAATCAATTACAAGGAATGTGCTGCAGCATTGCCACGATGGAGGCTCCAGTATCCTGTTGACTGCAAGTCAAATCTCTTGCGCTGCACAGCATCATGTGGGCAACGGAAGACATCCCTGTAGGGTCTCTGGTGATTGATTGGCCCTGTGGTGCACCACACTGGGGTAGTCTACGAAAGCAATCAGCATCACTTTGATGCTGCTGGGCTTCTTTAGTCTTGGTGACGAGGAATGCTTCCACTCGGACGACTGGAATTTGGTTTCTGGGTCGCACCTGTACACCCAGGACTCGTCAACAGTGATTATGGTGTTCACGAAGTCAGGGTCACTGCTTGTGTAGTCCAGCACGTCCCGTGAGACTTCAACGCGAAGTTGCTTCTGCTGCACTGCAGCATCTTCAGCACGAATATCTCCGACACACTCTTCATGGCTAAATGTTCGGTCACAATGGAATTTGCCGAAAAAGCACTGATGGCCACCTCTTCCGAAATTCCGAAATTTCTTTGACAGTCACACGATTGTCCCACATCGTTCACCTTGGAAAGACCTCGTCCGGAGCGTGGTTCGCTCTCCACCGACGTGTAGGCGTCTATAAACCGCTTGTACCACTCCTCAATCAGTGTGATGACCATAGCATCGTCACCGAAAGCCGTCTGAAAGTTCTGAACTGTTTCCACCACCTCACTGTCACCCAGATTCTGGAAAAATTTGATGCGCTAGCGCTGCTCCAGTCGTTCCGCTATTTCCCTTCTAATGAAAAACCAACGCGAGCACTACACACCGCCTCACACAACTGCTGCTTTGCCAACAACTGACGCTATCGACAAGTGGGAACAAATTCACGTATGCCCACGGAGGTTCAAGGTCGGCTCATGCAAGCACGCTAGATTCAAAGCCATCAGTTGTTCGCAAAAAAAAGTCGAATACTTTTCTAACAGACCTCGTACATTCTTGTTTGTGCACGTGTTGGTGACTGGACAGTTTTTTATGCGTGGGGTCATGATGGCAGACGTCACTTCAACTGGCATTTCGTTTAAATCTACTGGGTATGTTACCGATGTTTTAATTTCAGGTAAGTGTGAGTTTAGGTCTTTCTTAAATAAGTCCCAGTCTGTTTTCCTAAGGTGCTGTTTTAAAACTAGGACAAACAGGCCGCATACAAAGTCATTGAAAATTAAACCTATCAACAAAAGGTGTCTCATCTGTGTAGTATACAATCCACCTAAATCTGGACAGCTTTCTATCTTTGCACTCTCAAGTCTCCAATCTTTTTGTGAATACATAACTGGGCCTGGACATCTCAACATAAATCTTGCCAACCATAGCCCTCCCGTACTAAATTCAAGTGCATACTTTCCTGCTCAAACCTTACACTGATTCCACTTAGGACTACTCACCATACAGCAGGCACTCATACCTCTATCAGTGTATTCACAAACAAATCTTCAAATACTGATCAAAGTTCTGCACCTGCACTGTTTGCTGATGACGTAATATTCACGACTTACTGGTTGCAATGCCCGAAGTACATACCGCAAGTAGCGACTTTTATAGATACTAAGCGCATGTATATGCCTGCGCTTGCAACTAACGCCTATGATATTTTTTTGCAGTCAGTGGTAGGAAATAACTTGCACATAAATAATGAAGTGTTAACCTGAGATCACTAAGAGACTCAATAATTTATGAGATAAACATGTGAAAGGGTGTTGTACCTGTCTTCGAGATTAATCTGCGCGCTTAAATCTGCGGTATTTTCTAGGAATATTTATTTCCAGGACCGTCTGAGACCGCTGACTTTGCATGTACATACGTCAAAGTCACTTTCCATACATACCCTGCAGAAATTTTAGCTCAGAGACCAAAGGGTTGGCCAGATAAAAAATGGTTCAAATGGCTCTGAGCACTATTGGACTTAACATCTGAAGTCATCAGTCCCCTAGAACTTGAAACTACTTGAACCTAACTAACCTAAGGACATCACACACATCCATTCCCTGAGGCAGGATTCGAACCTGCGAACGGAGCGGTTCAGACTGAAGCGCCTAGAACGGAGCGGCTTCAGACTGAAGCGCCTAGAACCGCTCGGCCACACCGGCCGGCTTGGCCAGATAAAAATGTGAAATGATCATTAATAAATTATTTAGTTAGCAATTGGTAACAAGGGGGTTGATCTGCATGAATAATTACAGGCATGTAACGATTGATGAAAGTGGCGTCATAAACATAGGAGATTGTCTCTTCCTCGTTAATGCAGGTAATCAGTTCCTGTCATTTGTTCTAGACATCATATCGTAACAGATGGTGCTTTTAAGTTGTTTACAGGGAAACCTGATGGGGAAAGAAGTGATTCAGCTCAATTACAGTCTAAACTGGCTACATTTAATTTCAACTGTTTTATTACTCTAAGAAAGGCCAAACCTGACATGCTACGAGCTAACGATCTCTCAGGTAATTAACCTATTCAATACACAAGAAACATTTACGAGACTAATGACCTCAGCAGTTGAGTCCCATAGTGCTCAGAGCCATTTGAACCAAACATTTACGATGGAAGTGATTCCTTAAGGTGAATTTAAATACTCAAAACTGTAGTAGTTGGTGTTAGAGCTGCACCTTTTTTAGATTGAAGTCAGCTGATAGGTATACCCGCTTAAAGGAAGTCCCTCTAACTAAGGGCTCACCTTCTGAGGATGTAACGTTTCCAAGTAGAGGACGAATTAGCATATTTAATCAAAATATAAGTTAGTGAACTGCTAATAGATGTTGACTCAGAAATTATTGGTATATCAGAGCACCACTTAAATAATTTGATAATTCAGAGGCATCCTTTATCAGGCTACAGATTAGCTGGCTGTTTCTCAAGGAGTTCCTTGCGGGGTGGGGGAGTGGCTATGCATGTAAAAAACAGTATTTCATTTGAGTCCATAGACGTATCACGACACTGCACTGAACAGATATCTGAATGTTGTGCAAGAACAGTTGAAGTTAGTGAAACTTAACTTCCAATTGTTCTTTATAGGTCCCCTAACTCCGACTTCAGAGCATTTCTCCTCAAGCCTGAGAGGGTTCTTCATTCACTTTGTAGGAAATACCAGATATTAGTTATGTGTGGTGACTTCAATATTAATTTTGTGTATGATGGTGCAAGAAAAAGGATTTTGGCAGATCTCCTAAATTCATATGATCTGATGCAGACTGTGTTTTTCCAGCTAGGGTGCAGGGGAACAGTAGCACAGCCATAGACAATATTTTTATTCATTCTTCATTACTAGATGGGCATTCTGCTAGTAAAAGCGTGAATGGCCTTTCAGACCATGATGCACAAATTTTAACACTAAAAGGCTTTTGTACTCAAACTAATGTCACATATAATTAGAAACTATGTAGGAAAGTAAATCCAACAGCAATAGAGAGTTTTTTAAAACTTGTCAAGGAACAAGAGTGGCAAGGTGTTTATAGTGTCGATAATAAAGATGATAAATACAATGCTTTCCATAATACATTTCTCATGCTCTTTGAGACTTGCTTTCCATTAGAACATTCTAAACGGGGTACTAACAGTAATGGACAGCCTGGGTGGCTGACTAGTGGGATAAGGATATCTTGTAGAACAAAGCGAGAATTATATCAAAATGTTAGAAGTAGTCACAATCAAGCTACAGTAGCCCATTACAAACAGTATTGTATTAAAAGTGTTATTAGAAAGGCAAAGAGTATGTGGCATGCAAACAGAATAGCTAATTCACAGGATAAAATTAAAACCATATGGTCAGTTGTGAAGGAAGTGTCTGGTCAGCAGCGCAAGGTCGACGATATAAAGTCAGTTTGCAGTAAAAATATTTGTGTTACTGATAAATCAGATGTATGTACAGTATTTAACCAGCATTTTCTGAGCAATGCTGGTGAATTAAATAAAAGTTTAGTTTCTACATGGAATCATATAACTTTCTCGGCAAATGCCTTTCCGAGAATGATGTCTGAAATACTCCTCTGTGATACAGACAAGAGGGAGATTGAGTCAATAATTAAATCACTGAAGTCTAAGGACTCTCATGGTTATGATGGAGTGTCTAGTAGAATATTAAAGTACTGTGCTGCACATGTTAGCCCTGCATTTAGCCATATTTGTAATTTTTCCTTTAGGAATGGTCAGTTTCCTGAGCGATTCAAGTACGCAGTAGTAAATCCATTTTATGAAAAGGGAGAAAGGAATAATGTAGATAACTTTAGACCTATTTCCATGCCATCAGTGTTTGCAAAAGATATTGAAAAGGCTGTGTATGTAAGGCTAATTGATCATTTTATATCACACGATTTGCTATCAAATGTACAGTTTGGTTTTAGAAGTCATTTTAACAACTGAAAATGCTGTATTCTCTTTTCTCTGTGAGGTACTGGACGGGCTAAACAAAAGGTTTCGAACAATTGGCATATTTTTTGATTTATCTAAGGCATTTGATTGTGTTGATCACAAAATATTGCTCCAAAAGTTGGACCATTACGGAATACGGGGAGAAGCTCACAATTGGTTCACCTCTTACTTTAGCAACAGGCAGCAAAAGGTCATTGTTGACAATGTTGATAACGGCTGTGATGTGGGGTCTGAGTGGGGTACAGTCAAGTGGGGGGTGCCCCAGGGATCAGTGTTGGGGCCACTCCTGTTCCTTATTTATATAAATGATATGCCCTCTAGTATTACTTGTAACTCTCAAATACTTCTGTTTGCTGATAACACTAGCTTGGTAGTAAAGGATGTTGTGTGCAACATTGGCTCGGTTTCAAATAGTGCAGTACATGACATAAGTTCATGGCTTGTAGAAAATAAACTAATGCTAAATCAGAGTAAGACTCAGTTTTTACAGTTTCTAACACACAATTCAACAAAACCTGACGTCTTATTTTCACAGAACGGGCATGTTGTTGTTGTTGTTGTGGTCTTCAGTCCTGAGACTGGTTTGATGCAGCTCACCATGCTACTCTATCCTGTGCAAGCTTCTTCATCTCCCAGTACCTATTGCAACCTACATCCTTCTGAATCTGCTTAATGTATTGATCACTTGGTCCCCCTCTACGATTTTTACCCTCCACGCTGCCCTCCAATGCTAAATTTGTGATCCCTCGATGCCTCAAAACATGTCCTACCAACCGATCCCTTCTTCTAGTCACGTTGTGCCACAAACTTCTCTTCTCCCCAATCCTATTCAATACCTCCTCATTAGTTACGTGATCTACCCACCTTATCTTCAACATTCTTCTGTAGCACCACATTTCGAAAGCTTCTATTCTCTTCTTATCCAAACTGGTTATCGTCCATGTTTCACTTCCATACATGGCTACACTCCATACAAATACTTTCAGAAACGACTTCCTGACACTTAAATCTATACTAGATGTTAACAAATTTCTCTTCTTCAGAAACGCTTTCCTTGCCATTGCCAGTCTACATTTTATATCCTCTCTACTTCGACCATCATCAGTTACTTTACTCCCTAAATAGCAAAACTCCTTTACTACTTTAAGTGTCTCATTTCCTAATCTAATCCCCTCAGCATCACCCGATTTAATTTGACTACATTCCATTATCCTCGTTTTGCTTTTGTCGATGTTCATCTTGTATCCTCCTTTCAAGACACTGTCCATTCCGTTCAACTGCTCTTCCTAGTCCTTTGCTGTCTCTGCCAGAATTACAATGTCATCGGCGAACCTCAAAGTTTTTACTTCTTCTCCATGAATTTTAATACCTACTCCGAATTTTTCTTTTGTTTCCTTTACTGCTTGCTCAATATACAGATTGAGTAACATCGGGGAGAGGCTACAACCCTGTCTCACTCCTTTCCCAACCACTGCTTCCCTTTCATGCCCCTCGACTCTTATAACTGCCATCTGGTTTCTGTACAAATTGTAAATAGCCTTTCGCTCCTTGTGTTTTACCCCTGCCACCTTCAGAATTTGAAAGACAGTATCCCAGTTAACGTTGTCAAAAGCTTTCTCTAAGTCTACAAATGCTAGAAACGTAGGTTTGCCTTTTCTTAATCTTTCTTCTAAGATAAGTCGTAAGGTTAGTATTGCCTCACGTGTTCCAACATTTCTACGGAATCCAAACTGATCATCCCCGAGGTCCGCTTCTACCAGTTTTTCCATTCGTCTGTAAAGAATTCGCGTTAGTATTTTGCAGCTGTGACTTATTAAACTGATAGTTCGGTAATTTTCACATCTGTCAACACCTGCTTTCTTTGGGATTGGAATTATTATATTCTTCTTGAAGTCTGTGGGTATTTCGCCTGTCTCATACATCTTGCTCACCAGATGGTAGAGTTTTGTCATGACTGGCTCTCCCAAGGCCATCAGTAGTTCTAATGGAATGTTGTCTACTCCCGGGGCCTTGTTTCGACTCAGGTCTTCCAGTGCTCTGTCAAACTCTTCACGCAGTATCTTATCTCCCATTTCATCTTCATCTACATCCTCTTCCATTTCCATAATATTGTCCTCAAGTACATCGCCCTTGTACAAACCCTCTATATACTCCTTCCACCTTTCTGCCTTCCCTTCTTTGCTTAGAACTGGGTTGCCATCTGAGCTCTTGATATTCGTACAAGTGGTTCTCTTCTCTCCAAAGGTCTCTTTAATTTTCCTGTAGGCAGTATCTATCTTACCCCTAGTGAGACAAGCCTCTACATCCTTACATTTGTCCTCTAGCCATCCATGCTTAGCCATTTTGCACTTCCTGTCGATCTCATTTCTGAGGCGTTTGTATTCCTTTTTGCCTGCTTCATTTACTGCATTTTTATATTTTCTCCTTTCACCAATTAAATTCAATATTTCTTCTGTTACCCAAGGATTTCTATTAGCCCTCGTATTTTTACCTACTTGATCGTCTGCTGCCTTCACTACTTCATCCCTCAGAGCTACCCATTCTTCTTCTACTGTATTTCTTTCCCCCATTCCTGTCAATTGTTCCCTTATGCTCTCCCTGAAACTCTCTACAACCTCTGGTTCTTTCAGTTTATCCAGGTCCCATCTCCTTAAATTCCCACCTTTTTGCAGTTTCTTCAGTTGAATCTGCAGTTCATAACCAATAGATTGTGGTCAGAATCCACATCTGCCCCTGGAAATGTCTTACAATTTAAAACCTGGTTCCTAAATCTCTGTCTTACCATTATATAATCTATCTGATACCTTTTAGTATCTCCAGAACGGGCACATGATTAGTGAAACTGAACAGTTCAAATGTCTAGGTGTTCGGATAGATAGTAAGATGTCATGGAAAGCCCATATTCAGGATCTTGTTCAGACACTTAATACTGCCATTTTTACTATTCGAACGGTATCAGAGGTGAGTGATAGTTAGACGCGAAAATTAGTCTACTTTGCTGATTTTCATTCGCTTATGTCTTATGGTATTATATTTTGGGGTTACTCTTCCTATTCTAAAAGGATATTTTTGGCTCAGAAACGGGCGGTTCAGGCAATAAGTGGTGTAAGTTCACGGTTCTCTTGTCGACCCCTGTTCTCGAGTCTAGGTATTTTGACATTGGCATCTCAATATATATATTCTTTACTGTAATTTCTTGTCAACAATATTAGCTTATTCCCAAGAATAAGCACCATTCACTCGGTTAATACTTGTCAGAAATCAAACCTTCATATGGATCGGACTTTCTTAACTCTTGTGCAAAAAGGTGTGCAGTATACTGCTGCATCCATTTTCAATAACCTACCACTTGAATTCAAAAATCTTATCAGGAATCCACGCGCTTTCAAATCGAAACTGATGAGTTTCCTCATGGGTCACTGCTTCTATTCTGTCGAGGAGTTCCTTGAAAAATTAAGCTGATTGTTATTGTATTGTTGATTGCGTTTACTTAAACTTATGGACTTACTTTTTTCGGGTTCATAAACATTTATTTTTATCTGTTCTTATTTTTATGTTGTAATTTCATGTACTGACACGTTCCATGACCTTGGAGATTTGCTCCTCAATTTGGTCCTACGGAACTTGGCGTGTAAATAAAATAAAATAAAATATATTTATTTAACCTTGCAAAGTGCTGATAGGGATGAGGAAGCGATAATTGTGTCTGGGTTCAAAAGCAAGGGAACATTCATTTTCTCGTAGATTCCGGTAGATTTCCACTAAGTTGATGAACTTCACCATGCACCAGATGCAGGGACACCAAGGCTGATGGCGGGATCTGGTATCGTTTGTACACAGACGTGCGTCATCTAAAAAATTAATTTCGATAACGAGCATAGAGGAGGAAAGATAAATAACGCAGTTAAAGCAGAAAAAGCGAACCTTCCATTGATGCACTGCTGAAACAAGATCCTAGCAGTTATGTACTGCCGGCCGCGGTGGCCGAGCGATTCTAGGCGCTTCAGTCCGGAACCGCGCTGCTGCTAAGGTCGCAGGCTCGAATCCTGCCTCTGGCATGGATGTGTGTGATGTCCTTAGGTTAGTCAGGTTGAAGTAGTTCTATGTCTAGGGGACAGATGTTAAGTCCCATAGTGCTTAGAGCCATTTGAACCATTTTGAGTTATCTAATCAGGCTCCAAAACATCGACTTATGAAGGGATCACTACGTGGTTGGATCATGGTCCAAAGTTAAAGTACGTCCACTTGCATATTATTATGCTTATTACAAAACGGAATCGACTGAGAATTGTTCTAGCGGCACAATGGCAGTGATGTGGTTCCAGAAGAGAGCAAGCTAAAATTACGAGATTTCACACGAAAATTGTATATCAGCGGGCTTATTAACACACATAGAACTATTTTGTTCTCGATCTACTGTGAAAAAGAGACAGAGTAAGAACTGCTTGGATGTCGCAAGCTCACAACAACAAAGATGTGGTTCACAAAAAAACTAGTTAAAATTACCTTGATTCACACACATTTCCACATGAAATATACATTGAGGAAACAAAAATTTTTTAACACCTAATATTGTGTCGGAGCTTCTTTTGCCTAGCATAGTGCAGCAACTCAACGTGGCATGGACTCAAAAAGTCGTTGGAAGTCCCCTGCAGAAATATTGAGACATGCTGCCTCTGTGGCTGTTCATAACTGTGTAAGTGATGCCAGTGCGGGATATTGCGCATGAACTGACTTCTTGATTATGTCCCATAAATGTTCGATCTGGGTGACCAAATGATTCGCTCCAACTGTCCAGAATGTTCTTCAGACCAATTATAAACCTCTGTGGCCCGGTGACATGGTGCATTGTCAATCATAAGAATTCCATCTTTATTTGGGAACATGACATCCATGAACGACTGCAGATCTCCAAGTAGCTGAATATCCAGAAGACTTAGTCGTTTCCATGGAAACACAGCCCACACCACTGTGGACCCATTACCAGATTGAACAGTGCCTTGTTGACAACTTGGGTCCACGGTTTTGTGGGGTTTGCGCCACACGCTTATCCTACCATCAGCTTTTACCAACTGAAATAGGGACTTATCTGACCAGGCCGTGGTTCTCCAGTCGTCTAGGGTCCAACCGGTATGGTCGCAAGCCCAGGAGAGGCGCTGCAAGTGATGTGTTGTTAACAGAGGCACTCGCGTCGGTCGTCTGCTGCCATAGCCCATTAAAGCCAAAGTTTCACCGCACTGTCCCAACGGATACTTTCATCGCACGTCCCACATTGATTTCTAACGGTTATTTCACGCTTTGTTGCTTGTCTGTGAGCACAGAGAACTCTACGGAAACGCCGCTTCTCTCGACCGTTAAGTGAAGGCTTTCTGCCACTACGTTGTTCTCGGTGAGAGGTAATGGTTCAAATGTGGCCTTTTTGGCACATTCTTGACACTGTGGATCTCGGAATATTCAAGTCGGTAACGATTTCCGAAATGGAATGTCCCATGCATCTAGCTCCAACTCTTAATTCTCGTCATGCGGCCATAATCACCTCAGAAACCTCTACACATGAATCATCTGAGTACAAACGACAGCTCCGACAATGTACTTTCCTTTTGCACCTCGTGTACGCGATACTACCGGCATCTGTATATGTGCATATCGCTATCGCACCACTTTAGTCACCTCATTGTATTAAGACCTATGTAACTTTCAAAGACCTAACATGACCCGTACCAAAGTCTACAATTTGGAGCTTAAAACTGAAAAAGGCTACATAATGGCTACCGGCTTTTGCCCAGAAAATTACCTGGCCAGCTGGCAGAAAGCGAACGCACCATACGGCTCTCTCCTTACTAACGTAAGGACCAGGCCACGGGAGGGGGTGACAGGTACCACCTGCTCTCCACAGTGCATGATATTTAAATCACAAAAACGGTGGTTCGACCACGTCATCAGGTTACCCTCTTTCGTCCCCAGAAGTTCGAGTTGGCAATACCTCATAAAACCATACCAGGCTATCAAAAACTGTTCGGGAACGAGTATTCAGCTGCTCTCTTTTGGTCGTTTTTCATTCATACAGGATGGATAAAGGAAGTAGGGCTGTGAAAATATATAACAATAAAATAAATAAAAACATAAATAAATGGTGGCAGGCGCTCATTCCTCCTCCAGAGGCTCTGTGTGGGACTGGCAGTGTACCAAATTGAGATGTTTTTGGAAAAATCTACGAGGTCTACAAATAGGCAAACCTAAATCTGCAGTTGAGGCTCTACTTATTGTTGACTATCTAAATGAGTATTTCACCAAACTGATATCTTTAATTAACCAAGACACAAGGGCGCAAACCGTTGAGTCCCTTAAAGTATTAGTGACTGGTACAAACGAAAAGGCCGGCCGGAGTGGCCGTGCGGTTCTAGGCGCTTCAGTTTGGAACCGCGTGACCGCTACTGTCGAAGGTTCGAATCCTGCCTCGGCCATAGATGTGTGTGATGTCCTTAGGTTAGTTAGGCTTAAGTAGTTCTAAGTTCTAGGGGACTGATGACTACAGATGTGAAGTCCCATAGTGCTCAGAGCCAATTGAACCATTTGAACAAACGAAAATTTTTTTTCTGTAGGCTGCAACCCCCAACACGGTCAGGAAGTCAATTGTGTGAATTCGTATGGCAGCTGCAGGACATGATAATATTACAGTACAAATGATCAGTTTTCTCACCTATCCACTGCTGCCCAAAATAACAGTCTCTTTTTTTACCGTCTAGCAACTTCTCGATAACCTGAAGCAGGGACTCATAAAACCATTACTCAAAACTGCATCTCCCAAACAATCTTCTGACTACAAGTCCATTTGCATTCCACAAGCATTATCTAAGGCTTTAGAATACATAGTTCACGAATAGCTTACTGATTATTTAACATCAAATAACTCTTTAGATGAATACCAGTCTGCTTTCTGGCAAAATTACAGCACGACAACTGTGCTTATAAAAGTGGCTGATTAACTGAACAAGCTGTGCACGAACAAGAGGTGACTTATGTGATTTTGGATTTCAGCAAATGTTTCGACACTGTCGACGTTGATATTTTATTTGCTAAACTAACAAGTCAAACTGTTTCTGTTCTGCATACTTGACTATAGTGATGCTATTCTTCAAGTACTTTCGTGTGAAAGCTCACACACGCTGGAATTGGTGATGAATGCTTGTGTATGATGCATTTCAGACATATGCATTTTCAACCATATCACTCCCACCTATGAACAATTATTGTGGATACGTGGCGATAAGCGTAGAGACTATCATACTCCATCTTTATCATCTTCTCAATTACTGTCCTTCCTCTTACTTGTCTTTAACTCTTACATTAGTAGCCGAACAGCTCTGTGCAAGTCCCTGTCAGCAGTAGGAGAAAGCTGGTGTCACCCCACTCTGCATTGTTGCCAAACTTATTCAAGATGGCGGATCCGAGATGGCCGCCGTAGGCGTGGCAACGTCGCAGTGATGTCAGTGTGGAAGTTCAAATTATGGCAAGAAAAGAGTCAATTGGACTACCTCGACTAACCTATCCCCACTCCTCCCCTTCCCCCCTCCCCACTCTTGAAATTGGTAGGAAAAGGGCTCAGTCTGTACTGGGCTGCTGGATAGACCAGACATAGGACTTTATTTTGTATGCATTGTTTATTTAAACAATTACATGTGCCATATACAGTAGCTCCATCCAGTGTGATCACCATGAGGTCCGCAGCCCAACTGATCTAGTTCACAACACCTGCACCATAGGGCACTGTCGAGCCTCCCCCTCTCCTCTCCCATGGCATAATCCAAGATGGCGGTCTGGTGGGAAAATGACAGGAAATGCGCTCAGTCTGTGTCTAGTTGCTGGACTGGGTGGTTGGACGTAATTTTTTAATGTGTGTACAATGTGTTCAATGGATGAGGTGTCTCTCTTTGAGAAGGGCAAGTTTGACAGGAATTATCATCTGTAATCATACTGCGGAGGTTCGTGTCGATAGCAGCCTGCGTGACGTTTGGAAACCTATGATATTTGGTGAAGGCAAATGCGCTTCATCAAATAATGAAGATGCAGCAGCGTACTTCCTGTCATTTTGGAGCCTTCCTCCTTCCCACCCCCAGCGCACAGATACCCTTTGTCGTTAAACACGAACTGTTTTATTATATCTGGTTCAAAAAAATGTGTGTGAAATCTTATGGGATTTAACTGCTAAGGTTATCAGTCCCTAAGCTAACACACTACTTAACCTAAATTATCCTCAGGACAAACACACACATCCATGCCCTAGGGAGGACTCGAACCTCCGCTGTGACCAGCCGCACAGTCCACGACTGCAGGGCCTTAGACTGCTCGGCTAATCCTGAGCGGCTTATATCTGGTGTTTAAGCAATGTGTGGAATACTGTCACGTACGTAACTTGAAGATGTCACAGGAACTAAATGGACCACTGCATAAAGAGAGAGAGGGCTTTGCAGATAACGCGAAAATATTTTAACAGTTTGCAATGTAAATACACGTTTTATTCCGAGGAATACCACCACCGCCACACTTGAACACAGACTCTGCAAAAAAAAATAGCGGCAGACCTCTGAAACCGTCCCTGAGACACTTGGCGTGCTTTTGTGAGGAATACTCTCGTCTTTGAGTATGAGCCGCTTCAGGAGTTACTAAATCCAATTCAATGTGTCTCTAGAAACGTTTTCAAAACTGCACATTAGTTTGCTTCAATTTTGAGATGTATACCGTCACACTTGAACACAGACTCCAAAAACAGATCGCGGTCCACTTGTGAAATCACCCCGGGACACTTCACACGCTTTTGCGTGAAACAGACCTCGAGACAGGTATCAGTTGGAATATCTGATTTTACACAGCAAAACGATGACATTTGGTAGTTGAAATAAATATCTCTGTAACTCTAAACTTGAACACAGACTCTGCAAAAAAAATAGCGGCAGACCTCTGAAACCGTCCCTGAGACACTTGGCGTGCTTTTGTGAGGAATACTCTCGTCTTTGAGTACGAGCCGCTTCAGGAGTTACTAAATCCAATTGAATGTGTCTCTAGAAACGTTTTCAAAACTGCACATTAGTTTGCTTCAATTTTGAGATGTATACCGCCACACTTGAACACAGACTCCAAAAACAGATCGCGGCCCACTTGTGAAATCACCCCGGGACACTTCACACGCTTTTGCATGAAACAGACCTCGAGACAGGTATCAGTTGGAATATCTGATTTTACACAGCAAAACGATGACATTTGGTAGTTGAAATAAATATCTCTGTAACTCTAAAGAGGACGTGTGGTGTCACCGCCAGACACCACACTTGCTAGGTGGTAGCTTTAAATCGGCCGCGGTCCATTAGTACATGTCGGACCCGCGTGTCGCCACTGTCAGTGATCGCAGACCGAGCGCCACCACACGGCAGGTCTCGAGAGACTTACTAGCACTCGTCCCAGTTGTACGGACGACTTAGCTAGCGATGCACACTGACGAAGCCTCGCTCATTTGCAGAGCAGATAGTTAGAATAGCCTTCAGCTAAGTCAATGGCTACGACCTAGCAAGGCGCCATTAGTAACATTGCATGTATCTACAGAGTCTCACTTGTATCGTCAAGAGCGATGTACAACAATGATGATTAAAGTTAAGTATTCCAGCATCTACGTACTTTTCTTTATAGCATTCATTACGTATCCTGTTCCAGACCTATCTCTAGCCTGCGTGAGTTTAACGCGTGCCTTTCGGCTACTTCCGAGTGGCGTGGTTGTCTTACTACGCCATAACAGGACGCTCACTACTTTATTGCTTTTCGAGTTTTAGCTGCTTGCTTGAAGACACTGCCAGAGAGAGAGAAAGACTTCTGAGTGCTACGTGCTATAGCTGCTGTGGTGTTCATAACTGTCCTGGAACGGTCAGTGTACTTAGTTCATATTTGCTGCTGGAGTCAGGGACGTTATTTTCCTCACTTCTCGAAGTACACACTGGTGTCATTGGTGTCTAAGCACAGACCGGAAAATCAGATCAATTACGCAGACAGAATTCGAAGCACTGACCTTCAGACGGGAAAAATGGCTGGAATTTTCAGTAGATTTTCGATGTCCTACAGCTGCTGGTCTCCTGATGCTCTAAAGCCTCAGTGGCAGATGAGGTAAAGCATCCCATCTGTGTGAACCAGAGGAGGATGGTCTGCTTGCAGTTGCCTCTGAACACTCTAACAAAGAAGACATCATGTGACTCTCAGACGTCACAGAGACACTTGCCTGATACGCGATGAGAGCACCCTCAGTAGATCGATGTCACTCTCTGAACTGGTCTACAAAGGCTGGGCCGGTTCCCCCTAGCACAAAGATGTTTCTATTTCTGGCCGTGACCTGATTGCTTGCTTGATGCAGTGCTTTCTACAGCCATCTCCAGCCTCTTGGATTAGAAGAATATGTATTTTCACACGGTTTAACAGAAATCATACCATTTACGCGGAAGTTCTCGACATCAGCCACATAGCAGCATGCTATCGATCGCTTTCACAGTATAATTCCGAAGACAGAGAGTGGAAATTATATCGCTAGAAACCCGAAACTTTAACGAGGTGCAGCGAGGTGGGACGTGCTGCAAACCACTGAGTAACTAGAAATTTATCTCGTCTGCGAAGATCTTTACGTGAAAACTCGAAAATAGCGCAAACAGGTAGTTCCACTCGTATTTTTAACTAATATCTATGTAAATGATACAGGGTGTATCAAAAAGAATCATCGAATTTTTATAAAAATCATAACTGTTATATTATTTGAGATGAACAACGTGCTGTTGGAAAGAGCAAAGTCTCGAGTTTTACAGGGTTCCTGCTAGCTAGCAGCAGTATACAGCCACTTCAGTTCTACTAAAAATGGTGTCGAGACAAGAGAGAGCGTGTTGTGTGGAGTGCAGATCAGTAATAATTGTTCAGCGTGACTTCCGTTCTAAGTATGGCGTGGATCCTCCTACAGCACAGAGCATTAGACGATGGCATGAACTGTGGTATCGATAGTTCTGATGCCACAGCGTACGTGCACGCTCGTAGGTTGGGACTACGAGAGCGGACCAACTACGCCGACCACAGCGCCCTCTAGCCGATGCTGTGGAGCTCGACGAGCGCCGCTCTACTCTTTGCCCAGTTGATGAAGATCAAACGACCAAGCAAGTTAGCTTCCACTTGTAGGGGGGCTAGCCATTATAGACTTTGCCTTTGCAACTTCTAGTAACTGTTAGCTTTGATACAGGAACAGCTTCGCACCTACGTGCTCACCTGTACCAAATGTCTTTGTATATGTTTATACACCAGTAAAGGTGCTTTAACTTTACTTGCAGAACCGAAGTGCTTTACCTCACTTGCTTCCACTCGCTTCCTTCATTCGGACTATTTTACAGATCTCAGGAGCAGACCCACGCGCCGCCTTCCAGGCGGGATATAAAATGAACAATTCCGAGAAACAGGTTGTTTGTGTAAAGACAAATCGCAGGGCCGTCCCTGAGTGTCTGGCACAGACGTCGAACGCATCCGCCATAGTTTCTCGAGGACTCCACAGAAATGCATTCGCCGTGCAGGTCGACACCTCAACATGCCCCCGATGTCCGTCTGGCGTTTGTTGCGTCCACGTTTACACATGAAACCATACAAAATTCAGCTACTGCAAACTCTTCGTGAAGGTGACAAACAACAACGTGTGGAGTTCTATAATTTTGTTATTGGCAAGATGGAGATTGCCAGTTTTCTTCCCCGCTTAGTGTTTAATGACGAGGCAGCATTCCATTTAAGGGGCTCCGGAACGCCCTATACTTGCAATGTTAAAATAACGCTTATAAATTACATATTTCCTCACAAAGTATTTGAGGTGGGAAGTTGAACTTTTTCCAGATTATTTATTGGAATATGGGCTACAACTTAACACAGGGATTTTACAAAATTTTAGTACAGTTATTAAAGATGATTTTTTTTTCAATTGTAATGAAAATTCACAACATTTTTTTGCAATTTTTTATTTATATATTAAAAAATATACAGGTTTTTGGAAAAAGGCTGTGTTAAATTAAGCAGAAGGTACTGTGTAACATTTACTGAAAGTTTGAAACAAATATGTTTGGAAGATCCTTAGAAAACATGTAATTAGTATGAGAAAATAAAAGTTTTGGGAATCGAGCGACAAAGATTGGATTAACTTTTTAGTGCATTCCAGGTCCATAGGATGGATTATCTTGATCCTCTGCAAACTCCTCCTCCAGCTTCCTCTTGTTCCTCCTCCTGTTTACTCTTGCTTGTATTTCTAGACTCTTTACAGCCCTGTCTGCAGCCCGAAGGCGTTCCTTGTCTAAAGCAAGCATCGCTCGTACCATGTTAGAACCTATCTTCATTCCCATATTTCTAAATACCTTGCACCTTACAATGTTGCCATCATTGAAAGTCGCAACAGCATCATACACACCAAAGTGAAGTGTTTCTATTCCAACAAATACAGTCTTGGGGATTCTCGACCATATAACACTATTTACACTTTCATTGGGGTTTTGAGTTTTTCCGTGAATACACTTTTTCAACAGTTCAGGTGCTGCTAAGTCTCTGAAAATAGGTTTTATCACCTCCATTATTGCATGAGGCAGACTATGCTTATGAGTGTACACTTCACCAGTTAGAAATCCTTTGTTATATTTACACCAACTGTCTTCTTCTTTGGGACACAAGCTATGTTGGGGATTTTCATCGTCTTTATTGTCTACAGTAATAACACATACCTTTGGCTTTCCAACATTTCTCCTTTTCTTAAAAGCCTTCAGAGGATTTCTAATAACTTTACTTTTACTCATTATTATACTTCAACAAAACAGAGACTCAAGAAACAGAATTAATTACGAATATTTTCGAGATAACGATAGAGTAAATAAACATGAAACAATCGACAATCACACCAGCGATATATATTGAACCATCACAGGTTAGCCACAACACATACTTTATCTCACATCACTAAAATGTACCTGATGAACACGGACGTTAATAATAGCACCATTTGACAGCAGTTTAACAGCGCCACAGTGGGTCACGCCCATGTAGAACACATTTCAAAAAAAATTTAAAAATACACTCCTGGAAATTGAAATAAGAACACCGTCAATTCATTGTCCCAGGAAGGGGAAACTTTATTGACACATTCCTGGGGTCAGATACATCACATGATCACACTGACAGAACCACAGGCACATAGACACAGGCAACAGAGCATGCACAATGTCGGCACTAGTACAGTGTATATCCACCTTTCGCAGCAATGCAGGCTGCTATTCTCCCATGGAGACGATCGTAGAGATGCTGGATGTAGTCCTGTGGAACGGCTTGCCATGCCATTTCCCCCTGGCGCCTCAGTTGGACCAGCGTTCGTGCTGGACATGCAGACCGCGTGAGACGACGCTTCATCCAGTCCCAAACATGCTCAATGGGGGACAGATCCGGAGATCTTGCTGGCCAGGGTAGTTGACTTACACCTTCTAGAGCACGTTGGGTGGCACGGGATACATGCGGACGTGCATTGTCCTGTTGGAACAGCAAGTTCCCTTGCCGGTCTAGGAATGGTAGAACGATGGGTTCGATGATGGTTTGGATGTACCGTGCACTATTCAGTGTCCCCTCGACGATCACCAGTGGTGTACGGCCAGTGTAGGAGATCGCTCCCCACACCATGATGCCGGGTGTTGGCCCTGTGTGCCTTGGTCGTATGCAGTCCTGATTGTGGCGCTCACCTGCACGGAGCCAAACACGCGTACGACCATCATTGGCACCAAGGCAGAAGCGACTCTCATCGCTGAAGACGACACGTCTCCATTCGTCCCTCCATTCACGCCTGTCGCGACACCACTGGAGGCGGGCTGCACGATGTTGGGGCGTGAGCGGAAGACGGCCTAACGGTGTGCGGGACCGTAGCCCAGCTTCATGGAGACGGTTGCGAATGGTCCTCGCCGATACCCCAGGAGCAACAGTGTCCCTAATTTGCTGGGAAGTGGCGGTGCGGTCCCCTACGGCACTGCGTAGGATCCTACGGACTTGGCGTGCATCCGTGCGTCGCTGCGGTCCGGTCCCAGGTCGACGGGCACGTGCACCTTCCGCCGACCACTAGCGACAACATCGATGTACTGTGGAGACCTCACGCTCCACGTGTTGAGCAATTCGGTGGTACGTCCACCCGGCCTCCCGCATGCCCACTATACGCCCTCGCTCAAAGTCTGTCAACTGCACATACGGTTCACGTCCACGCTGTCGCGGCATGCTACCAGTGTTAAAGACTGCGATGGAGCTCCGTATGCCACGGCAAACTGGCTGACACTGACGGCGGCGGTGCACAAATGCTGCGCAGCTAGCGCCATTCGACGGCCAACACCGCGGTTCCTGGTGTGTCCGCTGTGCCGTGCGTGTGATCATTGCTTGTACAGCCCTCTCGCAGTGTCCGGAGCAAGTATGGTGGGTCTGACACACCGGTGTCAATGTGTTCTTTTTTCCATTTCCAGGAGTGTAGTTGTAGTCTTCGGAATTGAATAAATTATATATCTATTAAAAGGTAATAGTCTGCAGATTCAGAAAACGCAAAAAAGTAAAAAATTGAACTTTTCATGATTTTGAACGTTTCCGGAGCCCCTTAAACGGAAAGGTGAACCGTCATAATGCGTGAATATGGCGTACGGACAACCAAATGAGGTTGTACAACATGAGAAGGACTCTCCAAAATTTAATTCTTTTGTGCAGTTTCACGGTAAAAGGGGTATGGTCCACTTTTCTTTGTCGAGAACACTGTACAGGATGCATATATTTCGATATGCTTGAGAACTTTCTATTCCCCACTGTTAGAGATTGATTCGAACGACTTCATTTACCAACAGGATGGGGTACTGCCACACTGATATCTGGAACTGTGGGAATTTTTGAATCAAAGAATTACTGAACGATGGATCGGTTTTCACTGGACCAAATGGTTCAGCCTTACATTACTGATCTTCAAGGTAACCAGACATGACTGTATGCAATCATTTCTTGTGGGGAGTTTATAAATACTTTGTTTATGTGCCTCCATTACCAACAACAATGAATGAACTGAGGCATCACATAACACCAGCTGTGGAAGTTGTAACACAAGACATGCTCGCTGCAGTGAGGGAACAATCTGAATACCGCATTGACATATGCGATGCTTGTCAAGGGGGGGGGGGGGGGGGCATATTGAACACTTATGAAAAGGTATGAAAAAATTTTTTTGAGTTTCCCGTTCGCCAAAAAACCAAATTCATTGTATAATGTTTAATACTTTCAGAAGTATAGACGTACCAAATACACTCTGTATAACTTATTCCAAATCATCCTTATACTTTTACAAAGACAACTAAGGCGTTTCTCATGACTAGAGAACAACAAACGTCTCTTCCACCTGCTTTCATCAACTAGATGCATTCAAGGCACGTTACAATCGATGTTCTCTCAACCAAATAAAGATAGAAATATGTAGAAGCAGTCAACCAGATAGTTTACAGGGGGGGGGGGGGGGGCAACTGTCCAGCATAAACACATGTCCATATTGTATCTTCTCAAATTTCCACAGAGAACGCATTCGATCATGAAGACTGCCCATCACATACTTAGTATTAGTTCGTCATTCACCCACCTAATGAGCGACTCGGTTAAGTCAGATGCATTCTTGTACCCCAGCATTCTTGCTCCCCACATGTCGGACAGAATTGTCCAAGAAAACCAGCCACATATATATTATCACTGCACTTACAATTAAATATTACGATTGCAGTCTAAATCTCATGAGACTCGACAACGAGCAAGGTATTGGAAATACCCTCACCTGACAGAACGAGGTGGAGCAGTGGACAGGACTCGCATACAGGAGGACGATGGTAAAAGCCCCTGTCCCTCCATCCTGATTTAGGTTTTCTGTGATTTCCTTAAATCGATCCCGCAAATGCTAGGATGGTTCCTTTGAAAGGGCATGGCTGATTTCCTTCCTCATCCTTCCCTAATAGGATGGGACTGTTGACCTCGCTGTTTGGTCCCCTCTCCCAAACCCAGCAACCAACCAACCAACCACCCCCTCCTGATGGCTGTGGCTCTGGAAATACGAAAATCTATATCCTCCTTATGATTGGACATATTTTCCACGTGAAAAGATCTTTCATCCCCCTTACAACTATTGCAATTTTCAACATCAAACCAATTCCTTCCTTATGACAGGACATAGTCATTTTCTTTGCAGAACACTGACCACAGTACACAAATTTATAAGCCCGCTGATCGCAATGAATCTATCACACATTCCCTACTAAGTAAAATACTTCGCCAATAACTGAATGCTGGCGATACCAAACAATACTAAGCGAAAATCCGATGGATGGGCATGTCTCATTCGTTTTTCTTGCGAATGGTACCACTGTGTCTTAGGAAGAGAGACGTAATCGTCTTGCAAGCCACCAGATGTTAAAAACTCGATCGCAACACTTATGTTACTGTCTCCCTGCATAAAAAGCGGTCTTGGTTCTACAGGCACACATAATTATCGCTAACGATATCCATGTTCAAAACTATAAAAGCTTTATAAGTCGAGATAGGATGTTACTTCCACACAAATATCATGACATCGAATATAGACGGTGATCGCTGGGGTGTGTGTACCAACAGACAAAGTGCGGGTGCACATCGCAAGTAGTGTAAGCTCGTAATAAAATCACCGAATTCAGAAACTGATTCGGCTAAGGAACATTGAATAAAGCTGGTATTAGCAACTCCCTCAGACCACCGCTAGATATTTCTCCAGTATTTGTAACGCACTCTATCCCAATGCCATGTCACAGGTTCTGCGATATATCTACTGTGTATTATAGGTGAGGGAGGATGATGGTTGATTGAGAATGATCACATACAGTAGATCTTTCTAGATCTATAATGTTACATTTTCTGGTAGAAATGCTGTCTGCGATTTGGAATCAACTCTTTCCATTCAACCACATACCCTCGTTGGATCCCATGGAGATGTCTTTCAGTGATTACAGCCACTAGTGAATCATATTCGTGGCACTCTCATATCTCGAAGCGAGTCACTTTTTTCGAACCTATTTGCAACAGTAAAACTCCAAGGTGTTTTTTTTTAGACAGTCCCTCTGCAGCTTGTAACTGTTACACACTCTCTGCCCTTCCATCTGTGCAGCTTTGCCCATCTGATCGTTCCACCTTAAGTCGGAACTGGACAGAAGTAGGAGAGTGCTATATCTACTAGAAGTAGACCGCTACATTCCACATCTCACGAAGGTACAGAGTAATGCGAGTCTGTAACTGCTGTCCCACACCAATTTTACTCACGGCACACATACACACAATGCGCACAATGCACACTACGCACACAAAACACACGACCCAACGCAAAACACACAATTTATGGATGGGGCCTTTGCAAATCAGTCCATTCTGTAGTTGTCATGGTTGAATGTCGATGATCACAGGGATCGTGGTAACATATCCATAGCTGAACAGGTCACTTACATGCGCCTGCCTGGTTCAGAGGCTGTCCAGCAGCAGCTCCCGTCTTAATCTGGAAATGCCATTTTTCATATACCACCTTTGTTGGAATCAGTGTTAAGAATTTCCAGGTAGCTTACAGGTTAAAATACTATCCACGCAGAACATAGTTTACAAGCTTTTCTGACTCGGGTGGCGATTGAACGGCTTGCACAAATATCATTCCTTGTAACCATCACATTTCGAAAGGGTAGTCGCCATCGCTTAAAAAGCAACTAGAACAAAGTCACTTTCTAAGTTGGAAAGTCAATATTCTCTCTCTCAGGAAACCGCTGGACTTTATACGTCATTTAAGTCGGGAATGTGCACACCAGCAATGGGAAAACGGTAGTGACAGAACACATGCATTTTCGATCGAGAGAGATCGGCTGGGACGATATCAGAGCAATTTGCTCACAATGCTGATTAAAGGTATATGGGTGCAGAACATCAATACACGCGTCCATCGACTATTTTCTTTCATTTACTGTACAGAGCAAACGGTCTGACAGAGTGTACAGCAAGAACACATGTCTAGCATAAAAAATAATTTTAATTAAACTCAGTCAATACATATTGATTCACATACAATACCCACACCACCACCACCACACAGGTATTCATTCCCGCTGGAGGGTTGACTCGACCACCATCACCACCACCACCACCACTTCCTTCTCTTCCTCCCCCTCCTCAAGTTGTATGTCCACTGCAAATAACAACAAAAACAACAACATTAATAATAATAATAACAGAAACATAATTTACACTACGAGTGGGAGGGTATGAGATTTTAAAGTTTACAGTAAGCAGTGAGAAAAAATAGAATATTGTTCAAACACACTGTAATCGAATGCTTCTACATACTTATTTGACTCGCTTTACTTTGCTCTACTATATTCGTTAGTAACCAGCTACAGACCAACAATGGAGACAGTTGACACTTTAAAGTCTTAACCTCGCTTGGCGGGTTGTAGAGTAACGTGTCTTCCTTGCAGATAACTGGTTGTGCGTATGAACTACATCGCTCCATTGCAATTTGAATACTGCACTGATACATCTGTACATTATGTATATACCTTCCTACGACTGTTTCACATATATGGAGATGGCATCCTTACTTCACTACAAAGACACGCACAATCTATTCGGTACTGAAATAACTGAATGAAAAACACTATAAGAGAAATAGGTTATCATATGGACTACACCACTCAATCCCATCCACGTCTCTGTGGATAACCATTAAAATCACAGAAGCGCTGGGATTAAACAGAAACTTATCATTATCATCAATGAATTGTTCAATAGAGCAAGAGCGCTCAGTGTTCGCCTACCGCAGATTTTCCCGACCTGAACATGACCATTACCATACACGCAATATCAGTTAGTAAACAGATTCATGTACTCACTCATCTCTGGAGGTGGGCTGTATTTGGGGTGTCATCATCTGCGATCATCACCAAGAGGTCATCAGTATCAGCAAATACTTCATCCCATCCTCCAGATAACAGTAAAACTCAACATTACATGGGAAATCAAAATCATAATTATATATATCGAAGCAACTATTCGATAAACGGGAAATCGACTGCTTCGGCAGTGGAGACAGTGTGTCCACCCTCGTCACAGAAATCACTCTCCCACAATCCCCTACCAGTCTGCGAGGGGCTGGAAAAAGAAAATGAGTGAAATACAATCAATTTCATCAAACTATATAGGAATGTATTCATCATGCTGCTCTTCTTAAGTGAATAATTACTGCCATACTTACAAACTGATATTCATTCCATGTTTGGTCCCATCTCTACTAGAAGTGAGCTGCTTGAAGCTGTAGGAGGAAATCAGCCCTCAGACTGAACTGTCATTGGTGAGCCTAGTCTGGAAACCCTTCCCCCACAAGAGCTTTTGTGAGAATACTGACGTGAAACTTCCGACTTGCGCCTGGGATGGGGCGGAAGTGGCATGCCACTAGCATCGCTCGGGGAGGGGGAGGAAAATCCTGCGATGGCTGCCACAAGAGGAAGTCTCCCGCCCTTTCAGATCCTTTGCTCTGCATAGTATATGAAAGTAAATAATCGATGGACGCTCTTACTGATTTTCTTACACCTTTAATCTGTATTGTGAGCAAATTGGTTTGAAATCTTCCCAACCAATCTCTCTCAATCGAAAATACAGTTGTTATGTCACTGTCGTTATAACATTGCTGGTTGGCGCATTCCAGATTTAAGAGACGTATAAAATACAGCGGTTACCTGAGAGAGAGATAATTAACTTTCCAACGTAGAAAGTGACTTCGTACTAGTTGCTTTATAAGTGAGAGCAACTACCCCTTTTAGATTGGGTGGTTACAAGTAATGATATTTGTGCAAGCCGTTGAATCATCACATGAGCCAGAAAAGCTAATCAACTATGTTCTGCCTGCATAGAATTTTAACCTGTAAACTACGTGGCGGTCCTTAACACTAGTTCCAACAAAGATGGTGCATGAAAAACTTGGGTATTTAATGAAAGCCATAAAGGGTGGATATAAAAAAAACCGCTACTGGAAAAAAAGAGAAAAGAAGCTATTACAAATGTACAGGCATGGTTTACATATTGCTTTAAACGTAGTTATAAGATACCATCATTTACAATTAATAACTATTGTAGGTGGTTACGCATTAGACTACTTACTGTAAAGCGGTTTGCTTGGTAAAACTTGGATTATACATGGTGAACCAAAACGCTACCGATAAAATTTCAGAGGTTGTTCTTATAAGAGACTTATGCTTTCTTGTGGACTGAGTTTGTGAGACACTTCCTCCTCCTACGTTGAAGGGCAGGCACAATTATTAAGAAAGCAGGTATGTCTTACAGCCGTCTGACCAAAATCAACCTCTGGTGTCATGGGAGGTATTGCTAGCGTGGTATGAACTTGAAATCGTAATAATAACAATAATAATTACAATAATGTGAGGTATGAGTAACTGTTTAAAGTGTGACGTCTGAAGGGTTGAATGATGGTCAATGTCGAATCTTTGATGACTTGTGGCATGATGTGAGCGGAGTGAATGAATGGGCAGTTATGGATTGAGGCGTGGCTTGCTGCTGAACTGCCTAGAACCAATCAGGTGGGATGAGAGTGACTTGTTCAGCTACAAATGTGTTTCCACAATCCCTGTGATCGTCAACATTCAACCATGCCAATTACAGAATGAACTGATTTACAAAGCATCTCATCCATAAATCAACTCTTCAGTTCCGTAACTGCAGTGATTCTACGTCAGTGACAGGGAATTCTGAGATACTGCAAACTTTACACATGGAGATCAAGACAGTTAGAGATTTAAACATCTCCTCGTATTGTTTCTGACCAGTCCTCCCTGCAGCACTGTCACTGATTTAATCTGCAGCTGACCACAAGTACACCGCTACATTCCACGTCTTGTGAAGGAACAGTGTTTCGAGTCTGTAACTACTGTCCTGCACCAATGTTACTCCCGGCACCCATCCATGACCACAAAATCTCTCCAGATGCGCTCATGTCGTGGTGTTTGTACCATCTATTGGTGTCTAGCAGTAGATATGAAAGTGTTGCGATGATATAACAGATGGTTAAGGAGGAGAAGAAGAAAAAGGAGAGAAGAAAACATGTGGTTTTTATGCATGATGGAGATCAAGACAGTCAGAGTTTGAAGCTTTTATGTAAATAAACTATACTATCAATTTTAAAGTATTGTTCTAGTGCCTGGGATCAGAACCAAGAAGGTAATGGTTCAAATGGCTCTGAGCACTATGGGACTTAACTGCTGTGGTCATCAGTCCCCTAGAACTTAGAACTACTTAAACCTAACTAACCTAAGGGCATCACACACATCCATGCCCGAAGCAGGATTCGAACTTGCGACCGTAGCGGTCACGCGGTTCCAGACTGTAGCGTCTAGAACCGCACGGCCACTCCAGCCGGCCCAAGAAGGTAATGGCAGGGTATAGGTGAAGTGTTGTCCTTTGAAATCACACACTGTCCTACACTCCATGAACAGACCACATTCTCTTCTGCGCATGTGCACATCCACGCAAGCTTCCCCCCCACCCTGCCCCCAATCCCCCCCCCCCCCCCCAACCCCCGCTCCACCCCGTCACACACACACACACGCCGTCATGTAAATGTCTACAGAAGGTTTGCAGTATCTCAGAATTCCCTGTGATGTGAGAGTCGAAGTGTGAGATATAGAAAAAGATCCACCATCCTATCCAGAAAGTGCACTGTAGCGTTAAATAATTACGAGACCATAAGATAAAGAATCACATCACAAAAATATCCTCCAGACCGAGTGGTACAAAAAGGAACATGCATAACCCACTGCCTCTGAAACTATCTTGTTACTCTCCCATGCCAACCACACATACTTAAATTTCATGAAATACATCACACTGGCAACATACAATACAAAGAATAGTCACAACGTTATAATCACATCACTTTCAGCTTTCCCACTTCAATTAGTATTTATCCCAGTTTCACACGACACTGCCCCACTTCGTAACTTTTCTTTCCGACTATGAACTCCGGAGGATATATGCACATCTTCCTGTGCAATGCAAGCCAAGTGGCGTTGCTGGATAGACGGCTGACTCACCTTGCTTCTCTCTCAGAGTATTATAGTTTGAATCAAGCGTCACACGGAAACATAACACGCAAAGTAATATTAAGAACATATTCATCACACACGCGAGTCCTCAACTGATACCATGGACGAGTACTTCTCTTTATCCTTTGTCTCATACACAGATTGAGACTCAAACAGTACTCACCACGTGGAAGTACTCGTTTCTAATTTCAGGTCCTGCACATGCCATTTCTTAAATATTTCAACTTATAGTACACATGCTAGTAATTCAGCTTAACTTAAGCACTCGGAAGTATTTCAACTTATTGCTACACGTGGTTTCATTGTGACCGTTGGTCACTTCCGAAGATTACTACGACCCCCTTAATATTACCTGCCTGACATTTAATTCTCCCCACAAAAGTTCCTGAAATAGAGAAATTATTATTTCAAACTACTCTTAAGTATTTCACATGCATACCATGTCTCCACTCTTTTGTCTTTACGGAGCACACCTAAGACAGGTCTTACCAACACTAGATCAAGCGGCAGAGTGCTGAAAATATGGCCGTTCTTCAGGTCCTCTCGCACCTCTGCCGAAGTGGGGGAGCACCTTGCTACCGTATTGGTCAGCCACATTTCAGGCGCTCAAAGCTCCGGTAAGTTTCATCTCTTTGGTTCCACCAAAGGTGTCCAAAGGATCTTCTCAAAGATGATCATATATTCACATTCACTATCTGTGGTTAGCAGACGACCATACATTCATTCATTTCACAGATCTCACCAAACTGGATGTAGGGATTTATTTTGTAGGAGTGCACATGTGATCAATTAAATAAATAAATTGTCATTCTTTCCCACACTGGTATCTGGCTTCGCTGTATTAATTGAAATTGAGTTATTATTAGAAAAAAATGTTGTTCTGACAAGAATAACGAAGAATGTTTTACCTATTTTCAATGTCGGGCGGTACTGTACCCTTTCAACCCACTATGATCGAAGTGCTATAAATGTGTAAATTGCTGTCTGGTATACTTCGGAATATTTCTTTGAGAATTAACCACGAATGAACATACTGCACAGTCACCTATCTACATCCACAATGGTACTCGCAAAGTAGTGGAGGGGTGGTTTAGTGATACAGAAACTGGGAAGCATGCTGCCGTGTCACTGGTCGGCGTTGAAAAAAACTGGTAAAATTGCTAAAATTGATTGAACAATCAACTTTGATACTTGTCACAGTACATTGATGGTGTCTCTTTCCATCCCATCCATACACTGGTATGCTGGTGATTACCACATGAGACTCTTCTTGGTGGAGGGGCAACATCATCCGGGAATGGCTATCACCAAAACAATGATCATGTACATGACCTCAATATGAGGAATCAGTCAAAATGGGACATAGTCATTTGCTATCCTGTCACTGTGAAAGATGAGTTTGAATGTAGAGGTCATCAATCCACGCAGCTGTTCGGCAATTCTCCACAATGCCGCAAAACTCTTCTGGTTTCCACATGTTGTGATGTCTTTTTCTTCAGTCATCCTGTGCATGTGTTGTGGGAGCAGCAGCATAATTTACACTGCACGATGTCCAGTTTTCTGTGAGAGCCAATGGATCAAAACATGTTAATGTCAGTTTGGAATCAGACGGAGACCTTGAAGTCATGGTGGGAAAAAAAGTAAGGTGGTGTACAAAGGTGTAGTCACAGACTGCTTGGATGTGTTACAGCAGGAAACAACAACAAAGGGACACTCTCTAGCGATTAATTAACTGAGGGATATGATCTCCCTCCAGTACAGGTGATGACGCTTTACATTTGTCTGTGCAGATGACTTCAATCACTTACTGGATGGCCGGCCGAAGTGGCCGTGCGGTTAAAGGCGCTGCAGTCTGGAACCGCAAGACCGCTACGGTCGCAGGTTCGAATCCTGCCTCGGGCATGGATGTTTGTGATGTCCTTAGGTTAGTTAGGTTTACCTAGTTCTAAGTTCTAGGGGACTAATGACCTCAGCAGTTGAGTCCCATAGTGCTCAGAGCCATTTGAACTTACTGGATCATGGATCAATGCCTGTGTATTTAATAGGGTCGCCACATATGCTCGATGCCAGCACACTGACGGTATTTGTTTCTGATACATATAGTGTATATCAGAAGACAGGGACACGTTAAAATCTTCTCTGTTGGATGGTACAAAATAACGATGACAGAGAGAATGCTTGGGTGACAGGCGTGAATGCAACCTGAGGGATGCAGATCTCCTTTGGACTCTGGTACCGGTACCTAGTTTAGAGACGCATCGCAATGCAGTAGCAAAATCCTCATCCTCCTCCCAGTTCCCATAACTGCTTGTACTGTCTTTTTCTACTACTACCTCGTGCTGCAGGAGAAAGCTTCGTTTTGTGTTGCCGTTTCACATTGTAAACGGTTGGTGCTGCTACCACAATATGCTCCCATTTCCACAGAGTGGTCAATATACGGTTCTGTCACACTAACTCAGCTCACCGTTTCTACATGGATTGCAGAAGGTGGTACATATAGCACTCTCCTACTTCTGCCCATATCCGACTTAAGGTGGAACGATCAGATGGGCAAAGCTGCACAGATGGAAGAGCAGAGAGTATTTAAAAGTTACAAGATACAGAGGGACTGTTGAAAAAAACACGTTGGAGTTTCACTGTAGCAGATAGGTTCGAAAAAGGTGACTCGCTTCGAGATATGCGAGTGCTACGAATATGATTCACTAATTGCTGTAATCACTAAAAGACATCTCCATAGGATCCAACGAGGGTATGTGGTTGAATGGAAAGAGTTGATTCCAAATCGCAGACAGCATATCTATCAGAAAGCGTAACACTATAGATCTGGAAAGCTCTACTGTATGCGATCATTCTCAATCAACCATCATCCTCCCTTGCCTATAACACAGTAGATATAACGCAGAACCTGTGACATGGCATTGGGATAGAGTGCGTTACAAATACTGGAGAAATATCTAGCGGTGGTCTGAGGGAGTTGCTAATACCAGCTTTATTCAATGTTCCTTAGCCGAATCAATTTCTGAATTTGGTGATTTTATTACGAGCTTACACCACCGGCGGCGTGCATCCGCACTTTGTCTGTTGGTACACACACCCCGGCGATCACCATCTATATTCAGTGTCATGGTATTTGTGTTGACACCCACTTCATTTGGAAGCAATACCATGTCTCGACTTATAAAGCTAGTATAGTTTTGAACATGGATATCGTTAGCGATACTTGTGTGTTCCTGTAGAACCAAGACTGCTTTTTATGCAGGGAGACAGTAACACAACAGTTGCTATCGTGTTTTTAACAGCCGGCCGTGGTGACCGAGTGGTTCTAGGCGCTTCAGTCCGGAACCGCGCTGCTGTTACGGTCGCAAGTTCGAATCCTGCCTTGGGCATGAATGTGTGTGATGTCCTTCGGTTAGTTAGGTTTAAATAGTTCTAAGTCTTAGGGGACTTATGACCTCAGATGGCTTAGAGCCATTTGAACCATTTTGTTTTTAACATTTGGTGGCCAATAGGACGATTACGTCTCTCTTCCCAAGACACAGTGGTACCATTCGCAAGAAAAACGAATGAGACATGTCCATCCATCAAGGATTTTCGCTTAGTATTGTTTGGTATCGCCAGCATTAACTTAGTGGCGAAGTATTTTACTTAGTAGGGAATGTATGATAGATTCATTGCGATCAGCGGGCTTATAAATTTCTGTACTGTGGTCAGTGTTCCGACAAGTGCAAAGAAAACGACTATGTCCTGTCATAAGGAAGGAATGGGTTTGATGCTGAAAATTGCGATAGCTGTAAGGGGGATGAAAGATCTTTTCACGTGAAAAGTACGCCCAGTCATAAGTCGTATTTCCAGAGCCACAGCCATCAGGAGGGGGTGGTTGGTTGGTTGGTTGTTGGGTTTGGGAGAGAGGACCAAACAGCGAGGTCAACAGTCCCGTCCTATTAGGGGAGGATGAGGAAGGAAATCAGCCATGCCCTTTCAAAGGAACCATCCCAGCATTTGCGGGATCGATTTAGGGAAATCACAGAAAACCTAAATCAGGATGGAGGGACAGGAGCTTTAACCATCGTCCTCCTGTATGCGAGTCCTGTCCACTGCTCCAACTCGTTCTGTCAGGTGGGGGTATTTCCAATACCTGGCTCGTTGTCGAGTGTCATGAGATTTAGACTGCAATCGTAATATTTAATTGTAAGTGCAGTGATAATATATATGTGGCTGGTTTTCTTGGACAATTATGTCCGACATTGGGGAGCAAGAATGCTGGGGTACAAGAATGCATCTGACTTAACCGAGTCGCTCTTTAGGTGTGTGAATGGTAAACTAATACTAAGTAAGTGTTGGGCAGCCTTCATGATCGAATGTGTTCTCTGTGGAAATTTGAGAAGATTCAATATAGACATGTGTTTGTGCTGGAGAATTATTCTCTTCCATGTAAACTGACTGGTTGACTGCTACTACATATTTCCCATCTTTATTTGGTTGAGAGCACATCGATTGTGACGTATGTTGTGTGCACCTAGATGGTGAAAGACAGATGTAAGGGACGATTGCTAGTTCTCTAAACATTAGAAACATCTTAGTTAACTTTGTTAAAGTACAAGGATGATATTCCACTGACATAGGTATTAGTTAAAAAATGAGAGTGGAACTACCTGTTTCTGCTATTTTCGAGTTTTCATGTAAATATCTTTGTGGTCGAGATAAGTTTCTAGTTATTCAATGGTTTGCAGCAGGTGTCACCTCGCCGCCCTCGCTAAAATTTCAGGTTTCTAGAGATATAATTTCCACTGTTTATCTTGTGAATTATGATGTGCATAATACTACTATGTGGTTGATACTGCGAACTTAATGGTATGATATTCTGGCAAGTCATGTGAAAATAAATATTGTTCTAATCCAAGAGTGTAGTGATTGCTGTCGAAAACATGGAAGCAAGCAAGCAGGTCAGGGCCAGGAAATCGTTTGTGCCAGGAGGAACCAACCCAACGTTTGTACACCAGTTCGAGAGCGACCATGGTCCACTGAGGGCACTCACATCGTGTATCGGGCAAGCATGTATGTGACGTCTGAGATTCATGTAATGTCATATTTGCTCAAGTGTTCAGAGACAAGTCCAAGCAGACCATCCTCCTCTAGTTTGGACAGGTGGGATGTTTTCCTTCAACAGTCATTGTGGCTTTAGATCATTAGCAGATCAGCAGCTGTTGGTCATCGAAAATGTCAGCCATTTTTCATGTGTAGGACAGTGCTTCGAATTCTGTTTGTGTAATTGTTCTGATTTTTCCTTCTGTGCCTAGACACCTGTCTGTGCTTCGAGAAGTGAGGAAAATAACGTCCCTGACTCCAACGGTCTTCATGATAAACTAAGCCCACTCATCATTTCAAGAAAGTGATGAACACCACAGCAGCTGTAGGACCCTGAAATTTCTCTCTCTCTTTCTCTCTCTCTCACTCTCTCTATGTGCAGTGGTACAGTTAGTTCTTGTGACAGCTTGAAGTTATGTATGTGAAAGTGTTCCGCACATTGTTTAAACACGAGGTGTAATAACTTCTGTAGCAGTTCATGTTCAACGACAACAGGTATCCGTGCGCTGGAGATGGGAAGGAGGAAGGCTGCGGGTATCTCCAAAATGACAGGAAGTATGTGGCGGCCCCTGCAGCTAGCGCACAGCAGTAGTGTGAGCCCAGTGTGTGGCCTCTCTCCCAGCAGGGCATCGAGACTCTGGGGTGAACGTCTTGTCTCTTGGGCTTCGGAAAACTGACTGGACTTTTATCGAATGATCTACTGTTACAGCACACGTATTTATCAGCACGAGTTGCGAAGTGTAACTTAGCGTAATCCTGCTGCATCTTCATTGTTTGATGAACCTATTCATTTTCGCCAAATATTATTGATTTCCAGACATTGCACAGGTGGCTATCAACACAGTCATCAACTTCACGATTGCAGCTAATATACCCATTAAACTCCTTCTCTAGCACAGACATCTCATCCATTGAACATATAGTATACACAGTAAACAATTAAGTACATCTTCCCTGTCCAACAGCTAGACACAGACAGAAAGAATTTCCTGTCATCTTTTCCCCAGACCACTATCTTGGATTATATCACAGGGTGGTGTTGTGAAGTTGTGAAGTGTGTCAGTTAGATTCCACCCCTCACGATGATCCCACTGGATGAAGCCAGTGTCTATGACAAGTCTAATTGTTTATTTAAACGTTGCATACAAAATAAAGACTTGCATCTGGCCTGTCAAGGAGCCCAGCACACACTGAGTCCTTTTCCCACCAATTTCCAGATAATGGAGGTTCAAATGGTTCAAATGGCTCTAAGTACTATGGGACTTAACATCTGAGGTCATCAGTCCCCTAGAACTTAGAACTACTTAAGCCTAACTAACCTAAGGACATCACACACATCCATGTGTGAGGCAGGATTCGAACCTGCGACCGGAGCGATGGCGCGGTTCCTGACTGTAGCGCCTAGAACCGCTCGGCCACTCTGGCCGGCGATAGGGGAGGGGGGGAGGGGATGGGGATGGGGATAGGAGAGCAGAGAGGGTGATTAGTGGAGGTATCCCAATTTGGCCGTTTTTCCCACCAAAAAAGGAACTTCCCACAATAATGTCAGTGCAACGTTGCCACATTAATGGCCGTCTCTTGGATCCGCCATTTTGAATAAATTTGGTAACAATGCAGAGTGGGGTGATGTAGGCTTTGCTCTACTACTCCTGTCCTCAAGAAAGTAAAAATCCTCTTCTTTTTACCAGCGTATAACACTGCCATTTTCTCTATTAGGAATCCAACTTTAGAACAATCTTCCTGAAAATTGCAGAGAGATTAAATTCCTTCCAAACCTCAAAAGACATCTAATGGACCACTTTCTATCACAATAGTCATCTTCCCCTAATCTGTGCAGCACATTCTCGTCACCCCCCCCCCCCCTCCACACACACACACGTTTCCCCTACCACTTGTCGGCAGAGTTCTCTATTTACGAGGGGTCTTCGTAAAGCAAGTTCCGATCGGTCGCGAAATGAAAACCAGTGTCAAAATCCAATGAGGCTTTGCGCAGATGCGTTGGGCAGCGTCTCTAGTATGCCTGTCGATCGTGTCACGTTTCTCCTTTCAGTTCGGAGTGCATATTGAGCACATAAAGATGACTGTGAAATAGCGTCTCCCACTGAGTTTGAGGGCCTGGTGAGAGATTTTACCTGATGTCATGAAGCCCATATAACACAACTGTCATTCGATTCCTTCTTCACTACTATTCTCGGCCGCACTCTGCAGGGGCAGTGAAGATACTCCTGCAGCGTTTTCGATGGGAATTGTTTGATCAACGACAATATAGCGCGTAGCTGGCTGTACCCGAGTCTCATCTCTGCTCACATGAACCGCTGGCTTTGAAGACGACACTTCAGCACAGTCATCGAGCTGTAGACCAGCGCAGTGTATTTTCGGAAAGCACAGGCGGCTGCCTTCTCTGACGAGAGTATTGGAAGGCTGACACAACGCTACTATAAATGTCCGAGTCGAAGCAGCGAGTGTGTTAGAGAAGTAGCTGGAAGGTGTGGCCAACTGTTGCAAATAAAACATTTTTGATTTCCACAGCGGTTTCCATTTTGCGAATTTACTTTCCGAATAGCCCTCGTGTATTCTGCTCCTTCCCAACAGTCACTGTCAGAGTCATTTTAATTTTCTCTTTCTTTATCCCTTGTTGTTGTTGTGGTCTTCAGTCCTGAGACTGGTTTATGCAGCTCTCCATGCTACTCTATCCTGTGCAAGCTTCTTCATCTCCCAGTACTTACTGCAACCTACATCCTTCCGAATCTGCTTAGTGTATTCATCTCTTTGTCTCCCTCTACGATTTTTACCCTCCACGCTGCTTCTCATAATAGGCCTACTAAGCGCGGCTTTAAAAAAAAAAAAAAAAAAAAAAAGGTTCAAATGGCTCTGAGCACTATGGGACTTAACTTCCGAGGTCATCAGTCCCCTAGAACTTAGAATTACTTAAACCTAACTAACCTAAGGACATCACACACATCCATGCCCGAGGCAGGATTCGAACTTGCGACCGTAGCGGTCGAGCGTGTTCAGACTGTAGCGCCTAGAGCCGCTAGGCCACTCCGGCCGTCAAGCACGGCTTCAAATGTGCTAAATTATCTATACCAAACTAAATGCCCTTCACTATTACTATTGTGAATGTTTTGTAATATCTTTGGTATGTATTGATCTTAGTCAGATGTAAGTCAGGGCCTGAAGGCCTAATCTGGTCAAGCTACATAGGCGACACTAAAGAAATAAATTAAAAACCCACACTTCTCACATGTGTGGTCAGATAAGGATGGTTCCCCAGAAGCTATGTAAATTTCTTCTTCCCTTGTTCTGTTCCTGAAGGTAGATTCCTTACCCCTATTCAAGATCTCTAGATCGCTTTCCAATAGGTGTCCAAGTAGGTATTCAGCCCTGCCGTTAGCATTGCTGCTTTCCCACACAGTCAACCAGCAGTTGTTTATTCAGCTGTCAATCAGCTATTTATTTGCTGGGAAGGAGGAGCTCTGCCCTCGAAAAGAACGCAAGCCGAGGCCAGCTGAACATCCCTCGTGTTTTCTTCCTCACGCTGTTTCATCATAGTGGTCAGTAAGTCCCTGGAACAGAAATTTGCCACCGGCAAGAATGAAACTCCATTTATAACATAAATGCATGTTATGGGGTTTTTTAGATTTCCAGTGTAAATCGGCTTATCCCCGGTTCCTCTCAGGCCTGGTATCTCCCTTTTATATGTATATACTGCGCAATAGAATTAAAGGATCACTTTTTCGAAACCCCATTAAATTCCACGCATTGAAAACGCTTAAGTTTGAAATTTGGCGCAAAGACGCGTACAACGTTCCTCTGTAATGGGAAAAAGGCGTGGCGCCCTGCGACTTCACCATCGGGCTGGACGACGCTTCAAATAGAGATGTATCGACACTTTGCGAAAAAATGGCCACAACTCAGTTCATGTACCTTGTGACACGATCGGAGGGTCGTCACAGCTGCTCTTACTCACATTTCAGCCCTTCTTTTGACGCCTCTGCGAGGGCTTCAGAATGGCGACGCCCAGCGTTGAAATCACGCAGTTTTCTTGTGAGTAGCTGAGTAAAACATTCCACAGACGCCGCCGCACGGAGTCGGCATAAAAAGACCGCAGGGGGTGGCACAAAGGGTGTTAACGAAACCACTCCTTTCCCTGGGGATGTTAATTCACACACATTTCACAGCTGAAAATGACAGTTCGCATTGCGACGACCAACAGACGTTCGTCACAACCTTTGACATTGCTGACACCCTCAGATCCAAATGGCTCTGAGCACTATGGGACTTGAGGTCATCAGTCCCCTAGAACTTAGAACTACTTAAACCTAAGGACATCACACACATCCATGCCCGAGGCAGGATTCGAACCTGCGACCGTAGCGGTCCAGACTGTAGCGCCTAGAACCGCTCGGCCACCCCGGCCGGCTGACACCCTCAGGCATTTCAATCGTTCACTAAGGACATTGTGGGGTAATCACATCCGTCTGGATCGCAGCGCGACTGCAATTTTTTACTCTCGTTTATAGTTTGGAGCCACTAGGGACCATTCACAACCATTCGGCGAAATTTGAAGATGATCCAAAGCTGCTATGGGTGCTTATGCGTTCTGAGAGCTCCTATTTTGTATCGTCTTCTGGGTTGACGACAGGGTGATGCGATATTGACAAACGCGTGGATTAAATGGCAAAGTGTCCCTCTAAGACCTCTTCCAGTTCGGCAAAACTCTCAGTGGCACCTGCTCACTTTTACTGAGAATTTAGAAATGCACTGTGAAGACAGAACTCGTGACGACGTCCTAGACGCTTTCAGACCAGCAACCCCTTTGACAAACTCTGATTCCGGATGGCCTACTATCAGGTTCAAGAGCAGCAGTGTAGCCTGCCTGCGCGCCTGGTACTGACACGGGTTCTGTCTGTATAGGTACATTTACAAAAGTTTGAGTAAAGGTAGGCGGGTGTCACCGAGGGTTTTTCCAGACTGGTGACCTTAGAGGGACCCTTTGGCATTTCATTCACGAATGTGTCAATATCACATCTCCCTATGGTCACGTCACAGGTGGACACGCAATAGGAGCACTGAAAAAGCATAAGAAGCCTTAGCGGCTTCGAATGATCTTCAAATTTCGTCGAATGGTTTGGAACGGTCCTTAGTGGCTCCAACTTATACACGAGAGTAAAAGTTGTGGTACCACTGCGCTCCAAATGGGTTCGAGCACTTTCGATGAGGATCCAGTTCCACAATGTCCTTAAAGAAGGACTGAAACGCCCAAGAGTGTCGTCATGTGAAAAGCTGACAATAACGTCTTGGTTCAAAATGGTTCTGAGCACTATGGGACTTAACATCTGTGGTCATCAGTCCCCTAGAACTTAGAACTACTTAAACCTAACTAACCTAAGGACATCACACACATCCATGCCCGAGGCAGGATTCGAACCTGCGACCGTAGCAGTCGCGCGGTTCCGGACTGCGCGCCTAGAACCGCTAGACCACCGCGGCCGGCTGACAATAACGTCTTCCTGTTACTCATAACACTACGAACTGCGAAATGTGTGGGAATCAACGACCTAGGGAAAGGGGTCGTTTCATTGATGCCCTTCGTGCCACCCCTGCGGTCTTTTCGTGTCGATTCTGACCGACGGTGTGTCAGGAATGTTTCCTCGGTCACTCATAAGAAAATCGCGTGATTTAAACGCTGGATGTCGTGGTTCCGACCTCCATCGCAGAGGTGTCAAAAGAAGGGGTGAAATGGGGGTAAGAGGAAGTCTAACGATCTTCCGATCGTGTGACACTTCCACAGTGGCGTTGGACAGAATTGTGGTAAAATTTGGTGCCAGTGTAGCATCATTAACCCGTCTTACACGTCACACGAACGTCTGAGCTGTAGCCATTTTTTGGCAAGTGTCGTCATCTTGCTGTCTGAAGCGTAGTCGAGCCCGTGGGTGACGTAGCAGGGCGCCACGCTTTTGCACTCTTACAGAGGAATGTCGTACGCACCTTTGAGCCAAATTTCAAACTTTAGCGTCACAATGGGTGGGAATTACCAGGTTTAGAAAACGTGATCTTCTAATTCTGTTGCGCAGTGTAAATATATTTCATTTACCACGGCCACGTAACCTCCTGTCTTCCCAGAAGGCGACTCAAGGCGGCAGTTGCCCGATTATTGTGTTGCAGATTTATGTGCAACGCTTCCAGCCGCCAGCTTGCCGTAACTGTCGCTCTTGATGTCTCGCTCACCCTCACAGCAATCTGAGAGAATCCTAAATAGAGTTCTAGGTCCTGCTCTCCCACTGCCTTCAGGGATTTCTCACCAACCTCCACCGCTCGGTCGTATCATCAAATCCTCTGTCGACCCTTCCTGATTCTGCGCCCCACACTTACTCGAACAGTCTTTGAAGGAACACCCTTAAGTAGCTTAGGTAGCCAGATCGATATCCTCGCGGTCTTGAAGAGTTTCTCTGCAGTTTTGACGAGCAGCTTGGCCTCCTCGCAACTAGATTCTAGGGTGCCATCTCTTTTAGCCAATCTACTCGTACAATCCCTGGTGAGCCGTTCACATCAACACAGGGAAACCTGTGATCAAAGTCTACAAAAATTTATTGACCAAGGAAAGAAACGTCTGCTTCGACGGGAATAACAAAATTAAAATTACGGTGTCCCACAGATAGGAAGACTTGACAGTATGGTGATTCCAGAGTCTGATAATCTAACACAATTACAATCTTTATAGCTAAAGACACCTGTCTCTAAAATATTCTAAGTTAAATAAAGCTGTCCTTAATAACGCCAGCATAGAAACAGCAAAGTCTATTCTGGATACAGTCTAATCGCCAAGGGAAACGACGACGAATGCTGAACACAGCGTCGCCGGTGACTACGATGGACTTCGAGAGCGTTCTAAGACGATGGGGTGAGTAGCACCTGCCCGGAGGCAAGGAGAATTTCTCTCAGCCGAAAGAAGTGACCTGTGCAGCTCTGACGCGGCTGGCAGCGGAATACTAGCGGCGCTCTTTTCTGATCAAGTGTGGAGCGGACGCAAATAGGTCCCTTGGAAGTGGCGGTCTCTGCTAGTACTGATACCGCCGCCTGGTGACCGTCCGTTCTGCGACAGGGCGAGTTCGTGGCGCTGAGATGTGCATCGGACATGTGGGCTGCACGCGTGCTCCAGGTGCCCCACGGCTTGCCGATCGCTTTTCCGAAGATCTGCTGTATAGCACTCCCCTTGCAGAAAAAGATTAGAATATCTTTGCCCAGATAGACCCTCATGACTTTGCGGCGCTGACTTGCCTCTTAGGCAATATTTTCAAAGACAGCCATCTGAACTAGCTCCTCCCGCTGTGAGGTGATATTAACTAGTGGGTATCCCTGTTGGATTACCGCCATCCTAAAATCCGAGACTGCAGTATTACAGGTGTTTCCCTGTTTGCTACCTCAGCTTTTTCGGGATCCGTTTATCTTTGGAAATGGGAATAACGGATTCCTCCCTTGTTCTCTTATTCTTGTCTTGGAAGTAAGAGTCTGTTTACCTCCTTCATTCTGAAGAACTTTTCTTGAACGTCTAGGGCTCAAGAGATTTTAATTCCATCCACTTGCTCTTAGGAATCCATTCTTGACCTTCCTTCTGCTTTTGTTCTCTTAGACATATCCTCATCTACTCCTAAGACAAGGCTTTCATATTGATCTGGTAAAGGTGGTTCTCAGTGACGTTTTCCACTTTTTGGACAGGTCTGCTCCCAATTCAGTTGCAGAAATAGCTTCTTCGATTCAACACCCGTCGCTTGTATTTTTGAGGTATCATCAAGTGCCTCAGTTTTTAAACTGGTTTCCATATTCTCTATTTTGGAGTCACGAGAATTGGAGATGACTCAGGTTGACACAAGCGGATCCCCATGCCAGTGTAACGCTAAATATTCAGCAATAGACAGGTATCCCTGAGGCTCCGTTCACTACACAAATCCTCATGTGCCACACACCACTCAGTATGGATCGCGTCACACCTCGGGTTGGGAAACAAACTACGTAGTATCGATTTATTTATTGTGTTACACCGTGTACGTCTGATAGAGCTACATAAAATCCAGGCTGGAATGTAACAATATTATGAGGATAGGTGCTACTCACCATTCAGTGGATATATTGCAAGGAGTGTTCCCACCTGCACAATTCCCAAAAGCAGGTGTTGGTGGAAATGATTCATATGGTACAGCCATTGAAATGAAGAACGTTGTGTTGGCCAGCATGATCAGCAACGGGTTGGGGAAGCGGGTCCGTGGTTTCTTGGCAATTCATTTGGACAGACAGTTTGTTAGTTGTCATGCCCACATACAATGCAGCACAGTGGTTGCAGCTTAGCTCGTAGATCACAGGACTGGTTTCACAGGTAGCCCTGCCTGTAATGGGATAAAAGATGTTCGTGACAGGACTGGAGTAGGTGGTGGTGGTGATAGGATGTATGGGACAGGTCTTAAATCTAGATCTATTATAGAGATAGGGACCAGGAGGCAAGGTGTTGCGAGCAGGGATTGTGCAAGGATGGACGAGGATATTGTGTATGTTCAGTGGATGGCGGAATACCATTGTGAGGGAGGGGAGGAGGGCTGGGGGAGTGAGAAGGCTAGTGGGTAGGATATTTCTCATTCCAGGACACGATGAGAGGTAGTCAAAACCCTGACAGAGAACGTAATTCAGTCCTGGCTGGTACTGACTTACAAGGGGAATGCTCCTCTGTGGCCAGATGTTGGGACTTTTTGAGGTGGTGAGTGACTGGAAAGATAAGGCACAGGAGATTTTTTTTTTTTTTTGTACGGGGTTGGAAGGATAATTATGGTCTGTAAAGGCCTCCATGAGGCTCTCGATATATTTTGAGAGGGATCAGTTATCACTGCAGATGCATCATCCGTGGATGGTTAGGCTGCATGGAAGCGACTTCTTAATATGCAATGGGTGGCAGCTGCTGAAGTAAAGGTGTTGCTGGTGGTTGGTAATTTTGATATGGACAGATGTGCTGATGTAGCCATCTTTGAGGTGAAGGTCGACATCTAGGAAGGTGGCCTGTTGGGTTGAGTAGGACCAGGTGAAGCGATTGGAGAAGAAGGTGTTGAGGTTCTGGAGGAATATGGATAGGGTATCCTCAAACTCGATCAAGAAGATGTTATCAATGAATCTCAACCTGGTGAGAGGTTTAGGACTCTGGGTGTTTAAGAACGATTCCTGTAGATGGCCCATGAAGAAGTTGACATAGGGTGGTGCCATTCAGGTGCCCATAGCCATACCCAGTATTTGTTTGTAGATAATGCCTTCAAAGGAGAAGTGATTGTGGGTGAGGTTATAGTCGTTCACAGCGACTACAAAGGATGTTGTTGGTTTGGAATCTGTTGATCGTTTGGAAAGGTAGTGTTCAATGGCAATAAGGCCATGGGAATTAGGGATGTTAGTGTAAAGGGAGGTGGCATCAGTAGTGATGAGCAGGGCACCATGTGGTAAACGAACAGGAACTGTGGAGAGACGGTGGAGGAAATGGTTGGTATCTTTTATATAGAATGGTAGATGGCGGTAACATGCTGAAGCTGTTGGTCTATGAGAGCAGAGATTCACTCAGTGGGGACACAGTAATTGGCCACAATGGAGCATCCTGGGTGGTTTTGTTTATGAACTTTATGAAGCATGTAGAAAGTAGGAGTGTTGGGAGTGATATGGGTGAGGAGAGAGATGGACTTTGGGGAGAGGTTCTGAGATGGGCTTAAGGATTTGGGGAGAGACTGGTGATCCTGCTGGATTTCTGGAATGGGGTCACTGTGGCAGGGTTTATAGGTGATTATATCTGACAGCTGGCAGAGTCCTTCTGCTAGGTAGTTCTTGCAGTTCAGAACAACAATGGTGGAGCCTTTGTCAGCAGATAGGTTTATAAGGTTGGGATCAGTTTTTAGGTGGTGGTCTGTGGTTCTTTCTGCGGATGTTAGGTTAGTTTGCATGTTGAGGGATTTGGGGAATGATGGTGAGGCAAGGTTAGAAATTAAGAAATTCTGGAAAGTTAACAAGGGGTGATTTGTGGTCAGTGGGGGTGGATCACAGTTGGATGCTGGAGAGATATGAGTCAGGCAGAGTTCCACATTTGTCTTTGGTTGAGTCTGATTGGTAGGGTGGGTGGCGAATAAGTTTATCCACTGTAGCGAGCAGGAGAAGAGGAGAAGCTCTTTAACAAGCCCTGCATGGTTGAATTTGGGAATGGAGAAAATGGTGTGGCCTTTGGAAAGGGCTGATATTTTTGTACGGCTAAGGCTTTTGGAGGAAAGGTTCATGACCGTATTTGGAGTCTGTTTAGGTTATGGATTCTGCATGACGGTGGGATGAGGTTTTGGAGGATGGAGTAAATGTAGCAGGTCTGCGAGATAGGGTTTGTCAGCTATGAGGGGACGAGGGGGAGGTTTGGAGGTTGTTGTAGAGGTGGTGTACAGTGGTACTCCAAGGTGAGAGTAGGAAGTAAGTAGGGTGGAGAGTTTTTTGGAGTGGTGTGGTGCATGTTACTCTAGCTCCTGGAGTGCAAGAGTTTCAATGTGTGTTATGGACTCCAGGAATGTGGGAAGCACAGCAGGAGAAATTTACAGATGGAAAGAGGGTATTTCAAGGAGGTTAGGGCATGATTGATATGGTTTTACTGGCATATATTGGTAAGATCTAACGATAGGAGGAATCTAAAGAGATGGATGTCACTATGGAAGGAATGGTGGCAGCTGGAGATGGGTAATTTGGGGGGATTCGATGAGCCAAGTAACACTGAAGGAACAGTATATGGTCCTGGGGTCTGGCTAGGGATAAGGAAACATTTCTGTATTAACGCAGATAGAAGGAGCAGGGATCCATGATGATGGGAAAAACGCAAAAAAATATCTAAATAATGTAGAATTACGCAAAACTACACCGAAATATGTGGGAAAAATCACGAAAAGGTTGAAACGGATGAAATCAGGGGAAAAAGATGAAATCTCAGGGAGTACGCGTCCTCTTCCTGGTCCCATGGTGGAAACACTTTTTCGCCACATACCCTACCAATCAAACTGAACCAAAGACCAATACTGAACCCTGCCTGACTCATTTCTCTCCACCATCCAACTGTAATCCACCCCCACTGACCCCAAATCACCCCCTGTTAACTTTCCAGAATTTCTTAATTTCTAACCTTGCCTCACCATCATTCCCCAAATCCCTCAACATGCAAACTAACCTAACATCCGCAGAAAGAACCACAGACCACCACCTAAAAACTGATCCCAACCTTATAAACCTATCTGCTGACAAAGGCCCCACCATTGTTGTTCTGAACTGCAAGAACTACCTAGCAGAAGGACTCTGCCAGCTGTCAGATATAATCACCTATAAACCCTGCCACAGTGACCCCATTCCAGAAATCCAGCAGGATCACCAGTCTCTCCCCAAATCCTTAAGCCCATCTCAGAACCTCTCCCCAAAGTCCATCTCTCTCCTCACCCATATCACTCCCAACACTCCTACTTTCTACATGCTTCATAAAGTTCATAAACAAAACCACCCAGGATGCTCCATTGTGGCCAATTACTGTGTCCCCACTGAGTGAATCTCTGCTCTCATAGACCAACAGCTTCAGCATGTTACCGCCATCTACCATTCTATATAAAAGATACCAACCATTTCCTCCACCGTCTCTCCACAGTTCCTGTTCGTTTACCACATGGTGCCCTGCTCATCACTACTGATGCCACCTCCCTTTACACTAACATCCCTAATTCCCATGGCCTTATTGCCATTGAACACTACCTTTCCAAACGACCAACAGATTCCAAACCAACAACATCCTTTGTAGTCGCTGTGAACGACTATAACCTCACCCACAATCACTTCTCCTTTGAAGGCATTATCTACAAACAAATACTGGGTATGGCTATGGGCACCTGAATGGCACCACCCTATGTCAACTTCTTCATGGGCCATCTACAGGAATCGTTCTTAAACACCCAGAGCCCTAAACCTCTCACCAGGTTCAGATTCATTGATAACATCTTTTTGATCGAGTGTGAGGACACCCTATCCATATTCCTCCAGAACCTCAACACCTTCTTCTCCAATCGCTTCACCTGGTCCTACTCAACCCAACAGGCCACCTTCCTAGATGTCGACCTTCACCTCAAAGATGGCTTCATCAGCACATCTGTCCATATCAAAATTACCAACCACCAGCAACACCTTTACTTCAGCAGCTGCCACCCATTGCATACTAAGAAGTCGCTTCCATACAGCCTAACCATACACGGATGATGCATCTGCAGTGATAACTGATCCCTCTCAAAATATATCGAGAGCCTCATGGAGGCCTTTAGAGAGCATATGTCCTACCCACTAGCCTTCCCACTCCCCCAGCCCCGCCTCCCATACAGTGGTATTCCGCCATCCACTGAACATACACAGTATCCTTGTCCATCCGTGCACAACCCCTGCTCCCAACACCTTGCTTCCTGGTCCCTATCTCTATAATACATCTAGATTTAAGACCTGTCCCATACATCCTACCACCACCACCACCTACTCCAGTCCTATCATGAACATCTTTTATCCCATTACAGGCAAGGCTACCTGTGAAACCAGTCGTGTGATCTACGAGCTAAGCTGCAACCACTGTGCTGCATTGTATGTGGGCATGACAACTAACAAACTGTCTGTCCACATGAATGGCCAAGAAACTACGGACCACCGCCCCCACCCCATTGCTGATCATGCTGGCCAACACAACGTTCTTCATTTCAATGGCTGTACCATATGGATCCTTTCCACCATCACCTGCTTTTCAGAGTTGTGCAGTTGGGGACTCTCCCTGCATTGTATGCAATGTTCCTGTAACTTTCCAGGTATCAGCCTTCTTTAGTCATCAGCCTCTCTCATCTAGCCCATTCCCTGTTCCTATTCCAGCACTACACGGCCCTCTACTCCACCAGCCCACCCAATCTGTCTCTTCTTTTCTGCTACCCCCACTCCCCAACCTCCCTCTTTCCTCTGCCCTCTGTATAACCCCCAGACTACACCTATCTGCCCTACCCTCTCTCCATCTCGTCCTTGCATGCTTCCCAGCAGCACTTTACCATCCTCTACCACTACCCTACTATGCCTCCCCCTCGCCGCCTCAGCCTCTTCCCTAACCCCACCCAGTTGCCTCTCCCATCATACACTGCTGCTACTGCTTGCAATCTGGGTTCAGCTCAGAGACTGTGGTCATTTGTGTGTATGTGTGTGTGTGTGTGTGTGTGTGTGTGTGTGTGTGTATTTTTGACAAAGGTCTTGTTGGCTGAAAGCTTACTTTGTGACAGTCATTTTGTTGTACCTGCTTGCAACTCGGCATCTGCGCTATATGGTGAGTAGCAACTGTTCGTTTCATAATGTTGTATCAGAGCTATGTAATGTACCCGTGTGAACACTCTTACATAAGCTCTTCCACCAAATGTATTGTCCTTTAGTTTCGATTCTACTTACATGCTGCCGATCTTTTTGGGCCCTGCAATGATACAGTGCCTTGCGAATGTTTTCTAAAAACAGACGTAATGAGAATCATAGCTGTATTATTATAATAATGTTTATAATTTGAAACAGCAACCAGCCTCAAGTATGGATAAAAGATTGGTTAAATAAAAGCATTACCAGTTTCAGATATCTTGCAAATCCATTTTCAGATGGTTCTTACAAACTTTCTTACTTTCCTGCTGGAATCTCGTTTTGTAGTCATTATTGGTTTTATGTAGGGATGGATAACTCTGTGCAATGCATTCATTATACGTACTAAGGTTTCCCACAATTTAGCGTGTCTACCATATGAGTGCCGTTAAATTCTAGGAAGCCTGGCTGAATACAGACCATCCTATTCTTTATGGCAGCACACATACTCAGCATTTACGTGTTCCCGTCTTGACCCAGTTACGACTACAGTAGGTAGTGGATCGCGCCACCTGGTTGGCTGTATCACATTTCTTGTAGCAGAAGGTCGATGGCTGTGTTCGGATCTGCCATCATCCACACGAACAGCTGGTCTAATCACGCACACACCACGGACGCTGCTGGTGGCGAACAGTGTTATGCCATGGTGTACATTTACCTGGGCTTCCCTGGGACCCTTGGTAGTAATCGAAGGCATAATGAAAGCTCTTGGAATACGTGAACATATGACGGACCACCTGCATTATGTCTTCTTCAACAGCATTGCCATCTTCCGGCAGGGACGCTGTCCGTGTCGTAATGACAGAATGGTGTTGGTTGGTTGGTTTGGGGGATTAAAGGGACCAGACTGCTACGGTCATCGGTCCCTACAGAATAGTGTTACAGTGGTTTGAGATGCATTATAGAGAACTCACGCTGATATCTTGACCACCAAATTCGCTTGATCTGAACCCGATGGAAGACAACTGAAATGCTATAGGGCGCTAACACCGTGTATACAAATCACTGGACTGTAATTTATGGGAATCGCGTGACCTGTGTGTAGACTCCTGGTGCCACACACCTCCGGAAACGTAACGAGGGCTTTCAATTTGTGACAAGTGAAACTGGTGATGTATTGCATTACAAAGGTGGACTAACATACTATTAAGTAGGAGTTCAGAAGGTAAAGGCACATCAGTGAAAGGCAAGCCCTACAACTAGCATGCGATGAGGTTCTGATTGGTCGATTCGGTTGAGGAGACCAAACAGCGACGTCATCGGTCCCATCGGATTAGGGAAGGATGGCCTAGGAAGTCAGCCGTGCCCATCCCGGCACTTAGCTAATGCGATTTAGGGAAGTCACGGAAAACCTGTATTAGGATGGCCGGACGCGGGTTTGAACCGTCGTCCTCCCGAATGCGAGTCCAGTGTGCTAGCCACTGTCCCACCTCGCTCGGTATGAGGTTCTACACGAATAGACGATCCACTAACACGCATGTGAGTAATATTAGTTGCAGAAAGTTCACCCGTTCCATCTACAGCGTGAGCAAACATCTCCACAATGGAAGCAGTGCCGCGCTGCTTTCTTTTTGCTACTGGTTGAATACAAAACTAAAGTTGCTTGCGGTAATACTATTTGCTGATAAATACACATTCGCATTGGATGGAATAAGTAAGACTCGGCATAACCATTCATATTCACAGGACAACCAACGTTGTACACAGAAAGCAAATGTCCAAGTTCGTTTAGCCATTATTAGCGGTGCGACACAAACTCGTGGCAGCACACCATCCTTCCATTTTTTATTTTCTATGCGTTTGTTTAACAAGCGGGATATGCTCCGGTGACGATACAGGAGGCTACGCGGTCCACTCACGTTAATGTGACCACCTGTCGAACGTGTGAATAACTACCTTTTGCAGGGCGGACTGCTACGAGACGTGCAGAAATATAGATACCGACAGGGATGTGAAGCCATGCCGACTTCAGAGACGTGGCCAGACGAGTGAGGAGCTTTGCTTTCTCATATTCTCGACTGAGATAAAACCCCGGGGATCCGGTGGTCAGGGGAGTACGGTAAACTCATCTTGGTCTCCTCGAATCACACACTTACACTGCGTGCTGTGTGACGCGCTACGTTGCAATGCGGAGGAAAAGCAAACTGCATGTAAGGGTGGACAAGGTCGCCAAGGATAGATGCATACTTGAGTTGATCCAGTGTACCTTCCAGAATGACGAAATCACCCGAGGAATGCAACAAAAATATTCCACAGACTAATGTTCCTTCCTTCAGGGTGTTTGCTCTCAGACGTTTCACGCCGTGCACGGCAACGGCCATCTGTCGATGGAGCACAAAGCGTTTTTCATTTGGAAAGGCCACTCAGAGAAAGTCCTGTTGAGCTGATGGAGTGTATCTTCCAGTATCTGTGGCCGACGATCGGCGACCAGACGCCTGCTGCAACATTCGCTGAACAGTCGTTGAGGAGGCTCCGTTGGTAGTCCCTCGGTTCATGTGGGCGGTCAGCTGCTCAGCAGTTTCTCGTGTATTCGCCCGTACCCTTCTCCACAGCCGTCGATCACCCCTGTCAACTATGGCGCTTAGTGCACCGTATGTGCCTCCGTGCACTTTTTGGATAGAGCCATTTTGCCGTGCACGCGAGCAGTGTACGAACTTAGCTGTTCCGGGAATGCTTCCACCCTTGGGCCGAAAGCCAATATTCGTACCCTTTTGCACGTCAGATAAGTGGCTCCGTTTCCCCTTTACGACAATGACTACACTGTTGTCCGCGTCCCCCTGACACACTTCGTATACCCACCACTGCTAGTGCTGCGACCAGCCGTCCGTGAGTGGTTCTTGCACGTTGACGTCTAACGTAGGCGGTGGTCACATTAATGTGACTGGACTGTGTTTAAACAGCTACCATGACATAAACCTTCATTTGCTACCTTATATGAGAGCCACGATTTCAACCTCATCAGCGTGATCGATGAACTAATCCATGGTCACCAAGATCACCGGCCTAATACTGCCCAGTTTTTTAATATAGAGTTCGATGAAGGCAGGTGCGTTCAGAATAAATCTGGATACGAGACACGAACTGCTGTGTCGCCTCACGGGCACTGCTGTCATAAAAGAATGTGCCAATGCTCTGCGACAATCGTCGTAACGTGTTCACCTGAGAGTACAAAACTTTAGGGAAGTTGATGGTAGATTCTATGAAACTTTACCGTAAGCTACTTAATACTGATTGTGAAGTGTTGTACACGTGTTTTGGATTTCTGAAAATGTACACTAAGGTGACAAAAAGTCATGGCATAGCGGTATGCACATATACAGATGACAGTAAAAACGTTGTAAAGGGGCAGTACACCGGTGCAGCTGTCATTTTTAGTCAGATGATTCGTGTGACAAAGTTTCCGACGCGATTATGATTGTGCGATGGGAATTAACAAACTTCGAGCGCGGAATAGTAGTTGGTGCAAGACGCACGGGACATTCCAGTTCGGGAATCGTTAGGGAATTCAATATTCCGAGGTACACGGAGTCGCGAGTGTGCCGAGAATACCAACTTTTAGGCGTTGCCTCTAACCACGGACAACACAGTGGCCGACGGCCTTAACGACCGAGAGTAGTGGCGTTTACGTAGAGTTATCAATCTAACGGACAAGCAACACTGCGTGAAATAACCGCAGAAATCAATGTAGGAGTGGCAAAATTTGTCGTTAATGAGCTATGGCAGCAGACGAGCGACGCGAGTGCCTCTGCTAACAGCACGTCGCCTGTAGCGTGTCTCCCGAGCACGTGGCCACATCGGTTCGACCCTAGACGACTGGAAAACCGTGGCCTGCTCAGCTCATTCCCTATTTCAGTTTGTAAGAGCTGAAGGCAGGGTTCGAGTGTGGCGCAAACTCCACAAAACCGTGGACCCAAGTTGTCAATAAGTTACTGTGCAAGCTGGTGGTGACTGGGCTGTGTTTACACGGAATGGACTGGCTCCTCTGGTCGAACGGAACCGATCATCGACAATACATGGTTGTGTTCGATTACTTGGGACTATTTGCAGCCATTTGTGGACTTCGTGTTTCCAAACAGCGATGGAGTTCTTAGAGATGACAACGCGCCATGTCATCGGGCTAAAGTTGTTCACTATTGGTTTGAAGAACATTCTGGACAATTCGAGCGACTTATTTGACCAGCCAGGTCACCCAACGTGAATGCCATTGAACATTATCCAGAGGTGAGTTCGTGCACAAAATCCTGCACTAACACTTTCGCAGTTACGGACGGCTGCAAAGGCAGCAGGGCTCAGTATTTCTGCAAAGGACTTCCGACGACTTATTGAGTTGGTGTTACGTCGAACTGCTGCACTACACCGGACATCAAGAGGTCCAATACGATATTAGGTGGTGTATTGTCAAACTTTGTAACTTTACTGTCTCGCAAATAAACAGTACAGAAGACGCAACGGTACAAAACTGTACCGAAATGCAGAGGATGGACAGGTGGTGCACGGATTGGCAGTTAACCCTCAACATAGAAAATGCAACGTATTGCGCAAAAATAGACTGAAAACACACTAGTGTGTGACCAAACGATTGCAGAACAGTCGCTGGCAACAGCTAAATCCATAAAATATGTAGGAGTATGCGTACAGAGCGCTTTAAAGTGGAACAGCCTCATAAAACAAATCGCAGGTAAGCCTAATGCCAGACAGATTCATTGGAAGATTCCTCAGAAAGTTTAATGTACTTGCAAAAGAGGTGGCTTACAAACAAACCTTCGGTCGACCAATACTTATACGTTGTTCGTCTGACTGGGATCCTTACAATACAGGATTGATAGACGAAATAGACAAGAGTAGCGCGTTTCGTTTTAGGTTCTTTTAGTAAGCGCAAAAGCCCCTTAGAGATGCTCAGCCAACTCGAGGCTTTCTGGGACGCGATCAGAGGTGAACAAATTCTCGTTCCAGCCTGCCTTTCCCTATCTCCACCGCAACCATTAACGCAGTTGAACCTGCCGCAACGGAGACACTCGAGTACAATGGTTAAAGCAGACCATCTTAAGCTTGCGCGAGCCTGGCAAGCTTCACGGGATCCATTCAGCCTGCTGCACCTGACCAAAGGGTACGCTGTCAATACAACGTGACTAGCGAGGTATATGTTTGCGCAGGTAGTTTCACTGCAGCTCGTTTATCGTAACGGTGAAAGCAACGAAATAAACAAACCATAGTTAAAGGAGATTGAGAAGGAATTAAAAACTGGAGAATATATACCAGTCACGAAACAGAGCTCAAGTCCAGCAGGGGAAAAGTTTCCATGTGTGTAGGAGGCAGCTCCAAATAAATTGTAAGTGTGTCGCAGTGAAAATTGTATGAAAAGTTACTAAACACATATTCGGAAACCTCTAGAATGTTACGACATGTCTGTAAATTTGACCAGCAGTTTCCTCACTCCATAAATATTTTGAACGAGGACGAGGACATAGTGGCTGACAAGTGTGTGGAAATGTGTGCTACGGTTTTGAGGCCATTAGCAGTATATACGCTTTCTAAAATTAGGGCAAACATTATTCGAAATAGGATAAATTTTTGGGTCAGTGAATATTAAAAACCACATTCTGATGATTTGCAACGTGGTGTGGAGAAAGCTTAGTATGAAGAAAAAGCTTATTATTTCAGATATGTACTGTTTAGATAAACATAATATGAAAAACGAACTTTGTGTATGGTAAAACGCATTTGGGGAATTTAGAATGGAGTATTTTGACCACTTAGAATGAATTCAGCGAACCTGTAATACACATCTTGGAAAAAGTTATTACAATTGGCATAATTGGAGTCATTTGGCTGAAACACACTAAGGTTACGGAAACTAGATTTACAAAACCTTACTTTAGTTGCTGTTGCCATATAATAGACATCTTCAGGTTCTTAGGTGCGAAGGATGTCGACTTTCAGAGACGGTTCTGCTTACTACTCTAAACATGGTTTAGAGGTAACCCGATGATGGTTGGAATTGAGAATAGCCAGTACTTGTCGAAAGAGGATGAAGTTGCAGAGGAAACCGTTCATATCGAAATAAATAAATAAGCCTAAGATATGCCGAATAAGAAAAAAAGGACAAATAAAATCCACCAATTTCTGGCCTACAATGACCCGAAATGAGTATACATATTTCATTGAGCCTCGTATTTCCATACTCGAGTAAAAAAAGACTTTTCATCAACTTCCGACCCGTACTCGCAACACTACAATGAAAGACAGAATAAAGTGAACAGCGGGAAGACGGGCAGGCAAGCAAGACTCCTAAGCCTGCTTGGGTTGGGCACAGCTTGGAGTAAAGGAGCATGTCCGTTCTGCAGGTATCGTGGTGCAGCTTGCTTGTCTGGCTAACATGCAAGCATGGCCAGATTAAAAGCTGAATGTGTACACCTCTGGTCGTAGTGTGGTTTACTTTTTAGCATACGTTTCTAGAAGAGTCAACCAATGTATGTCCCGCGAAAAGACCATGATGGTAAAATAAGAGAGATTCGAGCTCACGTGGAGATTTGCCAGTAATCGTTCTTCCCGTGGACCATTCCCGACTGGAACAGGAAAGTGGTTCAGTGACAGTGCTACACGAGGTACCCTCCGCCACACACCATAATCTGACTTGCGGAGTATGCATGTAGATTTAAACAGACATAAATATAAACCGTGTAGAATACTAGTGTTAAAAAAAACGTGGTAATCGATACGTTCTTCTCTTCGACAGTTTCTTGGGGAAAATGGTAATGATTCAAACGAAAAATTGAAAGAGCAATGTATCTCTCACCGAAGGAAGATCAGAGTGTACGAAGGTTGCCCAGAAAGTAATGCACCGCATTTTTTTTTCTCAGTGGAAAACAGTGTTACGAACACGAAGCGTTACGTTATTTGAAGTCTCCTGAGTAAGAGCGCCAAGTTTCCGTCACTTCCGACAGATAGCGTAGCTGCAGGACAGTTCAAAAATGGCGTCTGTAGGTGATGTTCGTTACAAGCAACGTGCCGTCATTGAATTTCTCACAGCAGAGAAAAAAACTGTGGGGAATATTGAGAAACGTTTGTGCAGTCTATGGAGCATCTGCTGTCGACGTAAGTCCAGTTAGTTGCTGGGCACGGAGTGTGAGGTCATCAGAAGGCGGTTCGGCGGAGCTCCAAGATTTGCAGCGGTCGGGGAGACCATCCACGGCTGTCACACCTAACATGTTGCAGAGGACAGATGTTGTCATTTGCGAGGACAGACGCATTAAAGGATTCCATTCGTGGAAGACATTTTGAGGACTATGAGGAGTGATTCACACAGTGAAGTACTGGCTCCTCCATTAGGACAAGGATTGTTACCGACAGGGCATCCATGACCTTGTTTCGCGCTGGAGGAAGGCCATGGAACGGGTTCGAGATTACGTGGGAAAATAGGGTGTGTGGATAAAACACCATTCTTTCGTGCGTGTAATTCTCATCATGTTCAATAAAGCATTGTTGAAGAAAAAAATGCGGTACATTACTTTCTGGGTAAGCGTCGTATAATGTTCCGTTAGCGACGAGGTGATTGGATACGGAGCACAACTTCTGACTGGGCAGGCTGGGGAACGAAATCGGCTGTGTCCTTTTCGAAGGAACCAACCCGCCATTTGCCTTAAGCGATTTCATGAAACTGCAAAACACCTATATCTGGATCGCGGGATAGATGTTTGAACACCGCCTCTCCCGAAAACGGGTCCAGTTTCAGAATCATTGCCCCACTTCACTCCGTCAGAGTATTACCAGCCACGCTTGGGACTGGAAAATAAGTGTTGAAATAAACTGCCTAGCATTTTTCAGACGATTTATTTGATTTTCTCGAAACCAAACCGATTCAGTAGCACAAACTGATATTATGGAACAGAAACAGGTAAGGTGTAACGATATATGCAGAAAATAAAAACAATTTTATGACTGATAACGATCATAAACTAAAATTCTAAATGAAAACAAGTCCCATAAGGAGAATAACAAATTATATGCTTTGAAGAAATTTGGCGTAGAGGAAACGATGCACAATACAATACAATACAAAAGGAAACAGACCGATAGATAGAAATACATACTTTTTTTTTAGATAAAGCTCTGAAGCTATTACCTAGAAATACTGCAGTACAGTAGTAAAATCGGAGTGCTCATATGTGAGCGAATGTCTAGTAGTTCACTACACTGACGGGAAAAAATCGCAGTACCAAGGAGTCTTGTGTTTCTACATCTGAAAGATGATGTCTATTCAGATTTGGCGCCAATCACATAAGAGTGGCGCTAGTAACGCCACTAAGAGAGTGCAAATCAGGTTTGCTTTAAATACTCGCTGTAATAGAAGTGAGCGTTAGTTATCCTTGAGACTGGACGTAGTGAGTTGTGTTAGTCAAGGATGCCTTTAAGGTGACAGTGACGCCATTATTAACACCATACTGAGTTTGAACGAGGTTGTAACAGAGCTACGAGAAGCTGGATGTTCTTTTCGCAATGTTACAGAAAGAATTGTTAAGGCTTTCGTGGCCACTTGTTGACAAACTGCCTATTGGCTTCTGTCTCGGGTTCTTCGGCCGAAGTTCATCTAATGATTTTTCTGACGTTTCGCCAGCACGAGTGGCTGGCATTGTCAAAGCTTCACCCTCCATTGCCGGTGGTGAACTGGAGGCGAGCTCGCGGCCGCAGACTACACTCCTGGAAATGGAAAAAAGAACACATTGACACCGGTGTGTCAGACCCACCATACTTGCTCCGGACACTGCGAGAGGGCTGTACAAGCAATGATCACACGCACGGCACACCGGACACACCAGGAACCGCGGTGTTGGCCGTCGAATGGCGCTAGCTGCGCAGCATTTGTGCACCGCCGCCGTCAGTGTCAGCCAGTTTGCCGTGGCATACGGAGCTCCATCGCAGGCTTTAACACTGGTAGCATGCCGCGACAGCGTGGACGTGAACCGTATGTGCAGTTGACGGACTTTGAGCGAGGGCGTATAGTGGGCATGCGGGAGGCCGGGTGGACGTACCGCCGAATTGCTCAACACGTGGGGCGTGAGGTCTCCACAGTACATCGATGTTGTCGCCAGTGGTCGGCGGAAGGTGCACGTGCCCGTCGACCTGGGACCGGACCGCAGCGACGCACGGTTGCACGCCAAGACCGTAGGATCCTACGCAGTGCCGTAGGGGACCGCACCGCCACTTCCCAGCAAATTAGGGACACAGTTGCTCCTGGGGTATCGGCGAGGACCATTCTCAACCGTCTCCATGAAGCTGGGCTACGGTCCCGCACACCGTTAGGCCGTCTTCCGCTCACGCCCCAACATCGTGCAGCCCGCCTCCAGTGGTGTCGCGACAGGCGTGAATGGAGGGACGAATGGAGACGTGTCGTCTTCAGCGATGAGAGTCGCTTCTGCCTTGGTGCCAATGATGGTCGTATGCGTGTTTGGCGCCGTGCAGGTGAGCGCCACAATCAGGACTGCACACGACCGAGGCACACAGGCCCACACCCGGCATCATGGTGTGGGGAGCGATCTCCTACACTGGCCGTACACCACTGGTGATCGTCGAGGGGACACTGAATAGTGCACGGTACATCCAAACCGTCATCGAACCCATCGTTCTACCATTCCTAGACCGGCAAGGGAACTTGCTGTTCCAACAGGACAATGCACGTCCGCATGTATCCCGTGCCACCCAACGTGCTCTAGAAGGTATAAGTCAACTACCCTGGCCAGCAAGATCTCCGGATCTGTCCCCCATTGAGCATGTTTGGGACTGGATGAAGCGTCGTCTCACGCGGTCTGCACGTCCAGCACGAACGCTGGTCCAACTGAGGCGCCAGGTGGAAATGGCATGGCAAGCCGTTCCACAGGACTACATCCAGCATCTCTACGATCGTCTCCATGGGAGAATAGCAGCCTGCATTGCTGCGAAAGGTGGATATACACTGTACTAGTGCCGACATTGTGCATGCTCTGTTGCCTGTGTCTATGTGCCTGTGGTTCTGTCAGTGTGATCATGTGATGTATCTGACCCCAGGAATGTGTCAATAAAGTTTCCCCTTCCTGGGACAGTGAATTCACGGTGTTCTTATTTCAATTTCCAGGAGTGTATATGTACCTGGCGCGCCAACGTCCGAGGGCTTCTCCGCGGTCATTTCCGGTGCGGTTCTCCTCTTGCTACCTGCGACGGTCGTTCGCTGCAGTACGGGAAGCCAGGATCCGTTTACCTTAAGGCTTTCCTCTTTCTTGTTGAAACTGTTCGCGTGTTTTTGGATTTCTACAGCTTCTCTGAACAAGCGCGTGTGATAGTGCTTCTCTACAGCCAGAACTTCCGTGTCGGCGAATTTTATTACGTGGTCGGTCTCATTCAGAAGCCAATAGGCAGTTTGTCAACAAGTGGCCACGAAAGCCTTAACAATTTTGTATTACGCCTCTACGGGGAGGAGATTTGCAGATTGTACCGACGCCTTGACCAACGACGGAAGAAGAAAGCGCGACTGATGTCCTCTCTCGCCTTTCTGTCACGGTGCCGAGATGAATGTGCTACACCGAAGTTCTTGAGATGCAAGCGCCTATTCACCACCGCCCAAGCACATCGTATCTACGACAGAATGGAACGAGCTTTTCTTCGTGAGCGAATACATACAACACGGAGAGACTTGGCAAGAACGGATCAGGAACTTCTGGACATTTTCTATCAACTAAGTAGCAGAATGCATCGAGACGACTGGGACAAGATCGACAGCATCACTCACAGGAGCATGCAGAACGAACTCGAGCGCTGCACCGAGCGGCAAAAGAAAAAGTTTGAAAGATGCCGGAAGCAGACCGACAAGGCGATTCCCGACATGTCACACACAGTGGTCAACCTCACTGAACGACAATTGACCGAAGAGGAAGTGTCAGTCCTTCAAAAAGGAGGGAATTTCGCTATCATCTCGAGAACTATACCTATGGAGGACATCATTGCCAACACCGAAGCAGCCATTCGGACCCTTCCTTGTGAAAGGGCAGAGGAAATACGCACTGAAACAGCCAGGATACTGCGCCGAGCAAAACCACCAGCTTGCAACCTGAAGAAAGAAGAGGTACAAGCCATTAAGAATCTCAACGCCGACAAGAGTATATTGGTACTGCCTGCCGATAAGGGGAATGCGACCGTCGTAATGAAGACCGAAGATTATGAGCAAAAGATCCGAGACCTATTAGATCCGACGACGTACCGAAAACTAAGCGCAGATCCGACGCAGCGTATCACTCGGAATACGAATCGATTAATCAAGGCGTCTTCTCTGCCGGCGGACATACAGAGAAACCTGCGCAACACAGAAGCCCTACCACCTCGGCTGTATGGATTACCCAAGATCCATAAGAACAACGTTCCACTGAGACCGATCGTTAGCGCTCCTGGCTCACCAACGTATAAACTGGCGAAACACTTGGCCTCTCTGCTCCAGCCACACGTGGGAAAGACCGACACATACATTAAGGACTCAGGACATTTCATTGAGAAGCTGAAGAAACTGAAACTTGCGCCAAACGACATCCTGGTCAGTTTTGATGTTGTTTCGTTATTTACGAAAGTGCCACTCAGCGACGCTCTGGAGCACATCGGTTCCATGTTCCCGCAAGACATCAAAAAGCTCTTCCATGCATGTCTCACCACGAGCTATTTCACGTGGAATGGCGATTTCTACGAACAGCTGGAAGGCGTCGCCATGGGTAGTCCTCTCAGTCCAGTGGTGGCCAACTTCTTCATGGAACAATTCGAAGCACAGGCACTGGACTCGGCGACTTGCAAACCTAAGGTGTGGTACAGGTACGTCGATGATACTTTCGTGGTGTGGAGCCATGGTGAAGAACAGCTCGGTGAATTCCTGAGACACTTGAACAGCCTCCATGCCAACATAACATTTACCATGGAGGTAGAAAAGGACAGGAAACTGCCATTTCTAGATGTGCTGGTCACAAGGGACGGCGAAAACCTGGGACACAGCGTGTATCGAAAACCGACACACACGGACCGATACCTGCACAAACTGTCAAACCACCACCCGAGCCAGAAAAGAGGCATGATTCGTACGCTCGTAACGAGAGCAGGACGAATATGTGAGCCTCAACACCTCAAACGAGAAATGCAACACCTGGAAACTGTTCTGAGGAGCAATGGGTACTCCACAAATTACATTAGAAGTGTAACAGAGCTAAACACTCGGCGAAGTAAGGAACCAGAAAAAGAAATGTCGGGTACGGCCTTTCTGCCATACATTCCCAGAGTGACGGACAGAATCGGCCGTATATTGCGCAAACACGGCGTAAAGACGATTTTCAAACCGACAAGGAAGATCAAAGAGTGTCTTAGATCGGCGAAGGAGAAGAGAGACCCACTTGCAATGTCGGGAATATACCGTATACCTTGCACATGCGGAAAAGTTTATGTCGGAATGACTGGACGATCCATTAACACCAGGATCAAAGAGCATAAGCGACATTGCAGGTTGGGGCAGGTGGAGAAATCGGCCGTGGCAGAGCACGCACTGAATGAGACCGACCACGTAATAAAATTCGCCGACACGGAAGTTCTGGCTGTAGAGAAGCACTATCACACGCGCTTGTTCAGAGAAGCTGTAGAAATCCAAAAACACGCGAACAGTTTCAACAAGAAAGAGGAAAGCCTTAAGGTAAACGGATCCTGGCTTCCCGTACTGCAGCGAACGACCGTCGCAGGTAGCAAGAGGAGAACCGCACCGGAAATGACCGCGGAGAAGCCCTCGGACGTTGGCGCGCCAGGTACATATAGTCTGCGGCCGCGAGCTCGCCTCCAGTTCACCACCGGCAATGGAGGGTGAAGCTTTGACAATGCCAGCCACTCGTGCTGGCGAAACGTCAGAAAAATTATTAGATGAACGTCGGCCGAAGAACCCGAGACAGAAGCCAATAGGCAGTTTGTTACAGAAAGACTTGGCAGGTATACAGCCACTGTTAATGACTGCTGGCAGTGGTGATCCTGAGAATGTACGGTAGCAAGAAGACTGGATTCCGGACGGCTACGTTGCACTACTGAGAAAGAGGATAATCGTGTTCGACATATGGCTTTGGCGCATCGACGTGCATCTACAGTAGCAATCTGAGCAGCAGTTGGCACCACAGGGACACAACGAGCTGCAACAAATCGGTTACTTCGAGGACAGCTCAGATACAAACGTCCTGTAGCGTGCGTTCCACCCACTGGACCTACACCTGGAGTTCGTGTGACAGCAGGAGCTCTCTCGTGGTTATCCACGTAATCTGATTGCAAATTTGTACGTCAGTCTGCTGATTCGACCTGTTGCACTGTCATTCATGAACAGCATTCCAGGGAGTGTTTGCCAACAGGATAACGCTCGCCCACATACCGCTGTTGTAACCCAACATGCTCTACAGAGTGCCGCATGTTGCGTAGTCCTACTCGATGACCAGATCTGTCTCCAATCGAGCGCATATGGGACAACTCCAGACTCATCCACAAACAGTATTGACCGACCAAGTGCAACATAAATGGGACTCCATTCCACAAACTGACATTGGGCACCTGTACAACAGCTTGCATTCAACATTCAGGAGGTTACACGGATTATCAATGTACCAGAATTTCACATTTGCAATCGTTTATCTCGCGCTTACATTAACCTGTCATTTTGTAATGTAAGTCACTTAAATATGGTACCTAGGCAAATGTATTCCAGAAAGTTCATTATTATACATTAATTACTTTATGGTGTTGCGATTTTTACCCGTCAGTATGTAAGGTAAGTTAATTAAGGAAAACATCAAGGAAAAAATAGATCTACTGGAAACAGCAGAAGTCAGGAAACTAGGAATCATGTTGAAATGTGTCAGAATATAAAATACGGCAGACACGTTAAACACATATTCAGAAAGAATATATTGAAAATAAAATTACGACTACGTATGGTCCAGAATACGGGAAAATTTAAAAATCTAAGATGACGAAGGTCGGATTTTTTTAAAAAAAGAAAGAAAACTGGTGGTGTCGGAAAAATAAAAAGTATATTTCAGAGACAAGAAATTTAAAGTTTTTTAGCATTCTTTAAAATGAAGCAGCCAGTCACAGTATAATATTTCACTGGGGCTATTAAAACGAAACAGCCAATCAGAATGTGGCCCACTGTGTTCGGAAGTATCTGATCTCGCTAGATATGTATTAATTTTTTTATGTTTTCGATAATTCAGTTAAAATCACGTTTTTTTTTAAATTTTACATGTGCGCTAAAATCACATTTAACTTCGCGTTGCAGCACAAATCGTTTATCATCTCGTGCTTTCAGACAGAGGAAACATTAATTTAACACACTTTCTTATTCATCTTCAACACTTTTTAAAATATCATCTATTGCAAACAGCAGGTTGTTACAATTTGAGTAAATATGAGAAACATCTAGAACAGCTAAATTTTATCAGCTGTATCTGTCTTAATATGCGTTAATAAAAGCGAAATGACACTGACCTGTATTTCATGGATAAACTTTTGTGTCGTCTCATTGCCACTGTCGAGTCTTGCACCATCGAAAGCAAAGAGAGGATGTTGTTTGGTGGCCAGTATCCACTTTTTACAACACAACTACCCACATGTATTAACAGAGTTCTATATTCATAAGAACAAGAAGCTACTTATCTTTAAGCAAGTTGTTGTGGTACAAGCTCTTCCATAATAGTCCATGCTAGCCTCACTACTGGTGAAGTACAAGTCCCACTATGAGCACTGCACTCTCTTAGCTGGTGATGTGAACTGACAGAAGCCAACTAAAATAGAACTGAGCTGACTGTGACTGCAACTGACTCGGCTGAATAAACCTGTTACTGACGGCGGTGATATAAATACTAGAGGTTGAGAGGGCGTTGGCGGCGCATTGCTTGCGAGTCTGTCTTTGGCCTCTCCCCTGACAGGTGCAAGAGGATGTCGCGATGGAAAATAATCCCTGGACCATGTTGAGGCTTTTATGGGGAGTGACAGAAACAGGAATATCACCCAACTGGTCACAGGCGAGTAGACCCCGGGATTGGGCTGCGGATGATGTCTAAATCAAGACTGCACCATTTCTCATCTTGGACAGCGCTGTGACTTTCCTGAACTTATTCTTAAGTTGTTCAACAAAAAACTGAGGCTTTGTAGGTAGAAAGGAGTCCCCATCCATTCTACTACAGACTAAATACCGAGACGAATATGGCTTTCTTATCTGTAGCCCTACATTCCTCTAATGGTGTAGCAAGGGAAGAAAACGACTGTCGGCATTGTACGCGATCTTGCTCTTCTTAGAGACTGCTGGCGCCATACGGTCACCAGCAAGAAATGAACTAGTCTGCTTCATTGCGGGTCATCTGCCTTAATGTCACTCACTCCGATCAGGGGCTCTCCCCACGAGCGCCACCCAGCCACGGCAAAGGCCACCTGGCACGATGGCCGTTGCCGGGAGTCCTGATGCCCCAGGAAGACAGTCATCTATTCCTTGGCATATGTGGGGAGTTTACAGCTCAGGTATCAGAAGTGCGATCCCTATGTTGTCAGGGGGCTACCACCAAGTGGGTACATGACGGCCCCACCACAACACACTGGCTACCATGCTGGGTGCAGAGAAATCTAATATTGTCATGGGGGCGAAAGAGGACAGGAGACAGCGGAAGAAGATGACATACTCTGGAAACTGTCCTGGCCCAAATAGTTGAATTGCAGGTGGAGATGCAAAGCCATGACGACAAGAGATTCAGGAGATTGAATCTAAGGGCATTATGGATAACTCGTGTACCACGTAAGGCGTCCTGCCCCATATGGTAGAATTTGGAAAGTGACAGGTCAAACCATAGAATGGGACCTGAACTTATAGGGCCGAAAAGTGTGACTCCTTTTAGTCGCCTCTTACGACAGGCAGGAATATCTCAGGCTTATTCTAACCCCCAAACCCACAGGGGAGTAATGTAACTGACAGCCAATTTGTTGTATTGAGTCAGAAACAGTTCAGAGTAATAAATATTTTCATATTTATGGTACACTTCGAAGACAACAAAAGTGTTCAGATTTGGTAAAACACCCTTTCTAGAACGACTGTATTATTTTCACACCTACTTCTGAAAAGCTGCGTAGATCATAACCATAACCAAAACCAATAGCCTTGTAAGTGAAAACTAAACCCTCTTTTGAATTAAACACAAGACCATAGCAGTCATACTTTAGAGAGCGACCATTAATTTCTTCAATTGTTCTACTACGTAATATCTTTTGTATAGGAAATGACATTTTATATCCATATTATACTCTGACGTGTCAAAATCTTACGACCACCTGCCAACAGTTTGTTTGTCCATCTTTGGAATGAAATACATCACTGATTCTGCGTATCAGGGATTCGACAGTTTGTTGATAGGTTAGTGGACGTATGTGGCATTAGATGTCTACGAACAGGTCAGGTAATCAGCGTGAATAACGGGCCGGTGATCGGCGTACGCGGTGCTGGCGCGCGAGATGGGTTCCATAGGCTTCACATCAGGCGAATTTGGTCTGCAACACATTGATGTGAGTTCACTACAATGCTCCTCAAACCAATTATACTGCTGAAAAATGATATCTCCGTCGGGGAAAAGAATGCAGGGATGTAGGTGGTCAGGAGCTGTCAGCATGTCTTCAGTTACTAACACAGGTCCCACGCAAGCGCAGGAGAATGTCTTCCATAGCATAAGACTACTGTCACCATCTTGCGCCCGTGGAGCGCTGCACGTTTCGAGCCGCCCTTCACTTCGATGACTGCATTTGTGGGAAGGGCTATCGACCTGGTGTAGCAAAAATGTGATTCACTCGAAGAGCCGACGATTTTACATTGGTCGACGGTCGAATCCCGATGGTCCCGTGCCCACGGCTATCATAACTGCCGATGTCGTCGGGTCAACATGTGAACATGCAGGGACGGTTTGCTGTGGAGCTCCATGTTCCACAATATACGATGAACTGTGATCTGTGCCCCGAAACACCTGTTGCGCAGCAACATTCTGCTCTTTCGGCAGAGATGCCGCAGGTCACCATCTATCCTACTTTACAAAGCAGACAAGTTCTGTTAAGAGTCGTGGACGTCCAACCACTTAGCGCCTAGTGGTAGCTAGTGGTAGTTTCACTGGCCTTCAATCACTTTCCGTAGATGCTCACGACAGTAGCACGTGAACATTCGACCAGCTTCGCCGTTTTCGAGATACTTGTTCAAAGGCTCTGCGAAGTAATAATCTGCTCATTGACAAAGTCCCTTATCAAACGTATTTCCCCAGTTGCAGCCCTTATCTTCGCTAGGGGATCCCCGTCCGTGTCTATCCCGCTTACATGCTTTTGTTACCGCGTCACGTGCCCACAACGTCACCAGGTAGCATCCAACGCCGCGATGGGCAGTGGTCATAATGTTTTGGCTTATCAGTAAATACAGAATTAACAGTATTGATGGTGACAGTATTAATAGTACTAATGATAGGCACACACGCAGATCAGTTGTGTCCATGTTATTTAGTAATATGATAAATCATGCACTCAGTGCCACCGTTGTGAGAGTCAAGTTCCGCATTATTAATGTAAGGGCGTGCAGAAAGGTTATACCTCAGAGTTTTTTATTCTGTTCTCAGTATCGTTTGAGATCTTAAATGTCACCCATATAACTTAGTCGATTTTCCCATTTCGCTGGCGCTAGTTGCAACCCTCTGCTGCTTGAAGGCTACGAATTGTAGCGTCCTACATGGCCGTGTGTGACGCAACTATGTCGGTGCGTGGTAATCGAGTTTCGAACTGCAGTAAATGTGCCTCAAACTGAAATCCATAAACGAATGAAACTTGTGTGTGGAGATGATTGTATCGACATCAGTAACGTGCGACCTTGGGTTATTTGTACTCGTAATGAAGGAAACAAGAGAGCATCCACAAAGAATAACTGGTGTATAAACGTCCAAAACCATGCATTAGCAAGCAAAGTCATGCTGATAGTGTTCTGCGATTTGAACGTGTGATGCATGTGGAATTCATGCCTGAAAGCAAGGTACTGCAAGACCTTCAGAAAACAAAGCACGAATTCGAAGAGTTCGTCAACATATGGAGCACCCTCTTTTTCGGCCAGACCACACATGGGAACTGCTACATTTGCAGCAATCTGGCACCTGGATTTCACTATCATCGATCATCCTCCATATGGTCCCAACATAGCCCCATTTGATTTGCATCTGTTTCCAAAAATTAGAGTTCACCTTCGAGGACTTCATTTTGATAGTGATAAAGTAGTGCAAGCAGAGGTGAGGTGACTCTGTCAATAAAGTCAAACATTCTGCAGTTACGGTATCAACAAAATGGGTTCTCGTTAGGAGAAATGTGTTCGTCGCCAGGGTGACTTTGTTGAGAAATAAATATGTAGACATGAAGAATAAAAATGTAGAATGTCAATAAGATTTCTTTTATTTTAAAAACTTTAAAAGTTTTCACATAAACTGGAAAGCATTACTTGTCAGTACCACCTTTTTACCTAGAATAGTGGTGCTAGTTATGGCTTACATATCTTCAGATAAACCAGCACTGCTGCTCCAGATTTTGTATTGTTTCATCTTGCACTCAAGATCAAGTGTCTTTCTCCCTTATCCAATGCTATCTATTGCTCCATATTGCATTTGTCCTCTCACCCAGATTGTTCGAATGCTGCAACATGCAAGCAGTATAATCCATGTTTTCTTGAATTACTGCACACAGCTGACAAGCAGATTACAAATCTTATTAGTGGCAGTGCATATGAAACTTACATTTTGGGAAATCGGCAACCCATGCACGGAGGACAGCAGCAGAAGCAGCGTCAGTGATTTACTTCTACTACAAACTGTCTCAATTTTTGTGCTGAGTCAGCGAGTCAATATTTTTAGCAATTTCCAAGTGGGTAATATTTCAATGGCTCGACCAAAATGCCTGTGTGTTTTCTCGCAGACGAGCCAGGACAAGTTACGATGTCTTCGAACAAGCAAAAACAATTAGTAAGCAAGTTTAGACTTATCAGTGGCAGCAAGACAAGATCTGTTCGAACAAGCAAAACACTTAGCTTGCAAGCACAGATTTGTCGAGACCTGTAAAGGAATTCGCACAGATGCCTTATTTTTCTGAGCCAAATCAAATTCATTGGCAAGAACCTGTGTAACAAGAGAAATTCCGAAAATGATTTATACAAACATCAACCAGTTTCTTAGATTATTTCGTCAAGCATCAGTTATACAAGGTGAGCACAGTCTTGCCCTGATTATAAAAATTTATAACAGAATAACCGTTTGAAATAATAAGTTACATTTGATGCCATTACATAGGTTAGTGTTACTAGTTGTTGTGACCAATAGATGGCGCTAGTGCTCCACAGCACCGACGCAGTCTGTTAGGTCACGTTAGTAGCTGGTGAAATGGCGTCGAAGCAGGAGAATGTGCAATGTGTGCTTTGGTTTCACGAAACGAAATCGCCCATCAGTGTTCAGCGTAATTTCGGGCTTCTTATGGACGCAGCCCTCCTGACGTTAAATCAATAATGCGATGGTATGCAAAGTTTAACGAAACAGGCAGCATCGAAGATCGTCCTCGAAGTGGCCGGCCTCGTGTCAGTGATGCAACTGTTGATCGTGTTCGGCAATCGTTTCACCGGAGTCCGTCTAAATCAAGTCGTCAAGCATCACGTGAACCTCAAATACCTCAAGCAAGAGTGGTGAAGATTCTTGATGAAAGGCTTCGGTTGCATGCTTACAAAGTGCACATCGTGCAGGCCTTGCAAAATGTTCAAATGTGTGTGAATTCCTAAGAGACCAAACTGCAGAGGTCATCGGTCCCTAGACTTACACACTACGTAAACTAACTTACGCTAAGAACAACACACACAGCCATGCCCGAGGGAGGACTCGAACCTCCGGCGGGAGGGGCCGCGCAGTCCATGACGAGGCGATTCAAACCGCGCGACGCAGGCCTTGCAGCCGAATGATTTGCTGACACGTACTGAATTTGCAACTGAGATTCTCAACAGGATTTATGGCCCTAACGATTACTTAAATCTCATAAGCTTTGCCGATGAATCCACCTTTCATGTGAGTGGAATGGTAAATAGGCATAATGTCCGTATATGGGGTTCAAACTCTCCACATGCTACTGTACAGTTACAGCGAGACAGTGAAAAAAGTCAATGTTGGGTGCGGCCTCATGCGTAACAATGTTTTTGGGCCTTTTTTCTTCGCGGAAAAATCCATTACCGCTAACATTTACTTAGACGTTTTGCAACAGTTCATTGCCCCACAGTTAGAAGAATATCAACCATGGATAATTTTCCAGCGAGGTGGAGCACCCCCCCCCCCCCCCCACAATTGGGCTTTGATAGTGCTTCATTTCCTGGATGAAACATTTCCGGATCGATGGACTGGAAGGAACGGTCCAACAACCTGGCCACCCCGCTCTCCAGACGTTACGCACCTTGACTATTTTTTCTGGGGCTATATCAAAGACAGAGTCTACGTCACACCAGTTGCTGACGTCGACGAACTGAAGGCTAGGATACAAGCTGCTGTGGGTACTGTGACAGAACACATGTTACGAAACACTTGGCGGGAACTGGAATACCGCCTCGACATTCTCCAAGCTACCAAGTGAGCATACCTTGACGTTTACTAACGTAAGTGGTCTTCAAAAAACAAGTAACACTAACCTATGTAACGGCATCAAATGTAAATTATTATGTCAAATGGTTATTCTGTAATAAATTGTTATAATCATGGCAAGAGTTGTGCTCACCCTGTATTATTAACCTACATCCACAATGAAAGTAGTATGACTGTCGATTATGTTAAATTATGTAGCGTTATTAAAACAGCAGTATTGACCTATGGAATAAAAGGAAAAAGAAATAAGGACTGGTACGAGCAAAATTTGGAAGAAATGGAACCAGTTACTGAGGCTAAACGGAAAGCCCTGCTTGCTTACAAAAGAAACCCAAATGAAAGAGCTCGAGAAGACATACGAAAAGCAAAAAACAGGGCACAGCAAACATCCAGGAGATGCGCAAATAACTACTGGCTGAATTTATGTGCAGGTATACAGAAAGCGGCCGATTCTGGGAATGCTAAGGCAATGTACGATGGTATTAAGAAAGCAATTGGACCAACTGTCAGAAAAACAGCTCCTCTGGAGTCCAAGACGGGTAAAGTCATTACTGATGAAGGCAAACAAATGGCACGCTGGGTTGAACACTACCTCGAGTTGTATGCAGCCGAGAATGAAGTTAGCAAGGATGCATGTGATGCCATCAAACAAATGCCAGTTATGGAAGAACTAGATGCAATGCCTACTATGGAAGAACTCAGTAGAGAAATAGATTCTCTTGCTAACGGAAAGGCCCCATGTGAAGATGGGATCCCTGCAGAGGTTATTAAGTATAACAAGTCTGTTCTTCTCAAACATTTATACTCACTTATCACAACCAGCTGGGAAGAAGGTTATGTCCCGATGAGTATGCGGAATTCGAGGATAGTTATTCTATGTAAACAGAAAGGGAACAGAAGTGACTGTAACTATTTCCGAGGCATTTCATTACTAAGTGCAGCCGGGAAAGCTTATGCAAGAGTCATCCTAATACGATTACAGATCTTAGCTTCCAGAATCTACCCAGAATCTCAGTGTGGCTTCAGGCCCGGCCGATCAACCGTAGATATGATCTTCTCCTTAAGACAGCTACAAGAGAAATGTCGTGAGCAGCAGAGGCCACTTTATATTGCTTTCATTTACCTTGTTATAGCGTTTGATGTAGTGAGCAGAAATGGGCTTTTCAAACTGTTGCAGAAGATTGGATGCCCACCTAAACTACTACAGATAATTGTCTCTTTCCATGAGAAAACAAAAGCAACAATCTGCTTCAACGGTAAAACATCAGAAGCATTCCCTGTTAATAGCGGTGTGAAACAGGGGTGTCTGTTAGCTCCCACATTATTTGGGATTTTCTTTTCCCTTCTGCTCAGATCTGCCTTTGAAGGCTGTGAGGAGGGAGTGTATCTACCTACGAGGTCTGATGGAAATCTTTTCAACATTGCTCGCCTCAAGGCCAAGACCAAAGTAAATACAGTTGTTATCCGTGAGTTGTTATATGCGGACGATGCAGCTCTAGTAGCGAACACAGAAGATGAGCTGCAGTTTATAATCAACAAATTATCAAATACCTGTGAAAAATTTGGTCTACTCATCAGCCTTCAAAAGACTAAGATGATGGCGCAGAGCACTACCAACCTTCCATCCGTCAGCACTGATGGCAATCCTCTCCAGATAGTTGATGACTTTACCTACTTGGGATCCACAACTTGTCGATGGACACTGAACTTACTAACAGAATCGTAAAGGCATTATCTGTCATGGCTAGATTGAAAAACAGAGTATGGAACAACGGACTGCTTACCACAAAAACTAAATTAAAAGTCTACAACGCTTGTGTTATAAGCACCCTTCTCTATAGCTGTGAGACATGGACAACTCTTTCTAGGCATGAATCTCGACTCAACAGCTTCCATCTCCGCTGTCTCCGGAAGATCCTGCAGATCTCTTGGAGAGATAGCGTACCCAACACCGAAGTCTTTCATCGTGTGCAAGCACAACCAGCATCTTTGCACCCCTAAGTCATCGACGTCTAAGATGGTTGGGACATGTCAGGCGCATGGATCCTGAACGGATACCGAAACAACTGCTGTACGGAGAACTTCAGGAAGATGTGAGGCCAGTGGGACGACCGCATCTTCGTTTCAAGGATGTCTGCAAGAGAGACCTGACCAAGATCAGAATCAATCCAAGTCGCTGGGAAAGCATTGCAGACGACCGTGTCAAGTGGCGAGCAACTGTGCGCAACGGCGTCAAGCTCTCAGAGGACGAACGCACACAGGAACAAATCAGGAAGAGGACAAAGCGAAGAAACAGAGCGGCCTCTGTTCGAAGTACCTCAAATTTCACGTCTCCAAACTGCAGTAGGGACTGCCACTCTCGAGAGGGACGTTTTAGCCACAGCAGACGCTGCAGACTCTGAACCAAGCATGCTACACCATCATCCCTCAAGGATGGACGGATGCCATTATATTAAAACAGACAACACCAGTGGTTCAAAACGATAGCTTACACAATTCCTATCAAAATTGTTTTAAGTCTTGACTCAATATAACTACTGTTCATCAGCCATCAATCATTCATATTCATATCATTAACCTACATCCGCAGAATGTGTAGTTGATTATGATAATGTGGTGTTTGCCGACTCGTCCGCAGCAGCAGACTGCTGCACGATATCTCGCTTCTTAGTGTGTCGGCACATCACTTGACGTGTGCCTGATCATATGTCTGTCGGCCATGTTCGAAGCAGTTTGGCGGTTGTGGTGGCTCTTAAACACGCATTCGCAGTCGTCTCACATACGGCTTGCTTACAGAACCATGTTTAGTGGAACGATTTTGCTTTTACTATTATACTTTCATTCACGTCAGGTTTTGCTATTAATTGTAACAAACGCTGTTTGTACGTAAGATACACTACAGCGCTAAAGAAACTGGTATAGGCATGCGCATACAAATACAGACGTATGTAAACAGGCGGAATACAGCTCTGCGGTTGGCAACACCTATAAAAGACATGTATCTGTCGGGGTTACTGCTGACACAATGGCAGGTTATTAAGATTTAAGTGAGTTATAGGAAATGAGACACTGAAAGTAATAAAGGAGTTTTGCTATTTAGGGAGTAAAATAACTGATGATGGTCGAAGTAGAGAGGATATAAAATGTAGACTGGCAATGGCAAGGAAATCGTTTCTGAAGAAGAGAAATTTGTTAACATCGAGTATAGATTTAAGGGTCAGGAAGTCGTTTCTGAAAGTATTTGTATGGAGTGTAGCCATGTATGGAAGTGAAACATGGACGATAACCAGTTTGGACAAGAAGAGAATAGAAGCTTCCGAAATGTGGTGCTACAGAAGAATGCTGAAGATAAGGTGGGTAGATCACGTAACTAATGAGGAGGTATTGAATAGGATTGGGGAGAAGAGAAGTTTGTGGTACAACTTGACTAGAAGAAGGGATCGGTTGGTAGGACATGTTTTGAGGCATCAAGGGATCACAAATTTAGCATTGGAGGGCATCGTGGAGGGTAAAAATCGTAGAAGGATACCAAGAGATAAATACACTAAGCAGATTCAGAAGGATGTAGGTTGCAGTAGGTACTGGGAGATGAAGAAGCTTGCACAGGATAGAGTAACATGGAGAGCTGCATCAAACCAGTCTCAGGACTGAAGACCACAACAACAACAACAGTCGGCGCAAGAACGATGGGATACAGCACCTCCGCAGTACGCCTATGGAGACAACCTCATGAATCCATGGACCCTGCATGCCAAAAAGGAACTGTTCAAGCTAGTGGAGGCTCCGTAACGGCGTGGGGCTTGTGGAGTTGGAGTGATATGGGACCCCCGATACGTCTAGATACGAGTCTGACTGGTGACACGTACGTAAGCACCTTGTCTGATCACCCGCATCCATTACGTCCATTGTCCATTCCGACGGACTTGGGCAGTTCTAGCAGGGCAATGCGACAACCCACACCTCCAGGATTGCTGCAGAATGGCTCCAGTAACACTCTTCTGAGTTTAAACACTTCCGCTGGCCACCAAACTCCCCAGACATGAACATTATTGAGCATATATTGAGCATATCTGGGATGTCTTGCAAGGTGCTGTTCAGAAGAGATCTCCACCTCTTGTGCTATTCATGGTGTCAATTCCCTCCAGCACTACTTCAGACTATTGTCGAGTCCTGTCACGTCGTGTTGCGGCAGTTCTACGTGCTCGCGGGGGCCCTACACAATATTAGGCAGGCGTACCAGTCTCTTTGGCTCTTCAGTGCATAATCACCGTTTACGGACTTGGTTACCGACATGCACCATTGAACACAAACTGCCACCTCTGACCATGACATCAAGATGGCATACCTAAACCGAAATTGATTACTTATGAGGAATATCTCATAATTGTGCCTGCAAATAACGGAAATAGGGAACATTTCCTTCATGTTCTGCAACTGTTATCTACTTGATAACGTAACGTTGGAAACTTCGTAAGACTTTTGCGGACGAAGCTGTTATCCATAAAAGATTACAACGTCAGAAGACTGCAGCAAAATGTAGGAAGACCTGCAGAGGATCTATGGCTGGTGTAGGGACTGGCAGTTGACCCTCAACCTAAATAAATGTCACACATTGCACGTAAACTGGGGGGGGGGGGGGGGCTATAACATTACTTAATACACGCAGCTATTATATTTCCACCTGCCTAAAAACGCTATTGCAAAGTTATTAGCCAAAGGTAATCCTGTACAGTTCTCATAGACCACTCTTTAATATGGATTTAATTATAATGAGGGTATAATTTATATAGAATGTATAGAAACTATACAAGCCATCTTTTCTTAACTTAGATTTTAAAGTAATGTTCAATACTGAGGACATGAAACAAACTATAATAAAAACTTGATTTGGTATTAAATTTAAGAAGACATATTTTTTACCGAGTTCCTAATCCAATGTCCCTGTAAATGACCATTCTACTTAACTCACCAAAATCTAGAAGTCGGTCAAACACACTGAAGAGCCAAAGAAACTGGTACACCTGCCTAATATCGTGTAGGGCCCCGGCGAGCACGCAGAAGTGCCGAGACACGACGTGGCATGGACTCGACTAATGTCTGAAGTAGTTCTGGAGGGAACTGACACCATGAATCCTGCAGGGCTGTCCATAAATCCGTAAGAGAATGAGGGGGTGGAGATCTCTTCTGAACAGCACGCTGCAAGGCATCCGAGATATGCTCAATAACGTTCATGTCTGGAGAGTTTGGTGGCCAGCGGAACTGTTTAAACTCAGAAGAATGTTCTTGGAACCACTCTGTACCAATTCTCGACGCGTGGAGTGTCGCATTGTTCTTAGATTAGATTATGTTAATTATTCAATCCATAGACCCACAAAAGAGGGGATCTTCCTGGGTGTGGAACATGACAGATAAACACATTACAAAAATGTAATTATAAAAACTTGAGTTTTGTTAATTTTAATGATCCTCAGTCAATAAACAGTAAAATTATGTACATTAATTAAAATTAAACTTCTAATATTTACAGGTTTAATAGTTACATTTGCTTTCATTAAATCCATCATTCACACAGTAGCTAGTTACTTGGCTATTACAACGAAGTATTGTCAAAAATTAAAGTAAATTTTTCATTTCAATGATCCTCAGTTAAGAACAGTCAAATTATGTACAAGATTTAAAATTAAACTTCCACTATTTACAGACTTAAGACTTAGATCTGCTTTCCATACATCCATTATTCACACAGTAGGTAGTTACTTGACTATTACAACCAAGTATTGTCAAAAATTAAAGTATAATAAATTTTGATTAAAATAGTCTACTGCACTTGTTGAGAAATTCATGGATGGAATAGAAGGAGTTGGCCACCAAAAATTCTTTTAAATTATGTTTAAATTGTGCCTTGTCTGAAACTAAACTCTTAATGGTTGCTGGTAACGCTTTGAAAATATACGTTCCTGAATACTGGACTCCTTCTGGGCAAGAGTAAGTGATTTTAAATCTTTATGTATATTGTTCCTTTTCCTAGTATTGATACTGTTTACTAAGCAGTTAGTTGGAAAAAGAGATGTATTATTTACAACAAACTTCATTAAGGAATAAATATAATGAGAAGCTGTGGTTAGTATGCCCAATTCTTTGAATAGGGTTCGACATGATGTTCTTAGATTTACACTACACATTACTCTTATTATGCGCTTCTGTACTCTGAAAAGTTTTTCTTGGTTTGTGGAGTTACCCCAAAATATGATACCACATGACATAATGGAGTGAAAATAAGCAAAATATGCCAGTTTGTTTATATTTATATCTCCTATGTCTGACATTATTCGCATTGCAAACACAGACTTGTTTAGGCGCTTTAGCAGTTCGTTAGTATGTTGCTTCCAACTGAATTTATTATCAAGTTGTAATCCCAAGAATTTTACACTCTCAATTTCTCCTATTTCCATGTCATCATGTTTTATACACACACTAGACGGAAATCTCTTGGAAGTTCTGAACTGCATATAGTGGGTCTTTTCAAAGTTTAGTGACAGTGAATTGGCTACGAACCTCTTCTTAATGTAAGTAAAAATTTGATTAGCTGCCCTTTCTAAATTTATATTTGATTTACTTTTTATTGCAATGCTTGTATCGTCTGCAAATAAGAGAAACTTGGCATCTGCTAATGTAACAGATGACAGGTCATTAATATACACAAGAAAAAGTAGTGGACCTAGTATGGAACCTTGGGGAACGCCACATGTAATTTCTCCCCAGTCACATGATGTCTGATTGCCTACTGCTGAAGTGTTACATAATGACACCCTCTGTTTTCTATTAGTAAGATATGACTGAAACCACTTTGCAGCACTACCAGTGATGCCATAATATTTTAATTTATTTAATAGAATGCTGTGATTCACACAGTCAAAAGCCTTTGACAGGTCGCAGAATATACCAGTTGCCTCTAATTTGTTGTCTAATGAATTAAGGAAATTTGCACTGTAAGTGTAAATAGCCTTCTCAATATCAGAACCCTTAAGAAACCCAAACTGTGACTCTGACAGTATGTTATTTTCACTAAGGTGCTTAAGTAGACGCTTGAACATAACCTTTTCAAAGATTTTTGGAAAAGCTGGCAAAAGTGAGATCGGTCGGTAATTTGATGGCATTTCTTTGTCCCCTTTCTTGTGGAGGGGTAGAGCTTCAGCATATTTAAGCCAGTCCGCGAATGTTCCTCTGATAAGTGATTGATTACACAAATAACTTAAGATATGACTAAGCTCACATGAACCATCTTTTATTAACTTTGTTGATATGTTACCATAGTCACTAGAATGCTTTGATGTCAAGGAAATTAGCTGGCCGAAGTGGCCGCGCGGTTCTGGCGCTGCAGTCTGGAACCGCGAGACCGCTACGGTCGCAGGTTCGAATCCTGCCTCGGGCATGGATGTGTGTGATGTCCTTAGGTTGGTTAGGTTTAAGTAGTTCTAAGTTCTAGGGGACTAATGACCTCAGCAGTTGAGTCCCATAGTGCTCAGAGCCATTTGAACCATTTGATGTCAAGGACTTTATCATGGATTCTATTTCTTTGGGTGAAGTAAGTGTCAATTCCATTTTACTGCGATTGCTTGTGTGCACTGGTCTCAGATATTCCATTGCATTATTTACTGAATCTGACAAGCCCATGATATCAGTAACAGTGACAAAATACTTGTTTAAATGGAATGCAACACAACATGCGTTTGTTACCAGGGTTTCATTTATTTTTAGAGCTATTTGTTCCTCCTCATTTCTGGTTCTACCTGTCTCTGACTTAACTATATCACATATTGTTTTTATTTTATACCTGGATGTATTTATCTTCTTCTCATAATGCAGGTGTTTAGATTTCTGGATAACCTTCTTCAATATTTTGCAGTAATTTTCATAATGAGCTCTAATGCTAGTATCAAAGGTGTCCCTTCATATCAGATAGAGTTTCCTTCTTGTCTCACATGATATCTTTATCCCTTGTGTGATCCATGGTTTCTTATTAGACTTCTGTTTAATTTGAATTACCTTCACGGGAAAACAATTTTCAAATAAGGTGCTAACATTATTAATGAATGTTTTGTATTTTCCATTTGTGTCTTGGATGCTGTAAACATCCATCCAATTAATTTCTTTGAGCAATCTCCAAAATTTCTCAGTTTTTGACTGTTTTATTGGCCTTCTGTACTCAGTTCTGATAGATGTTTTACCCTGACAATTTTCAAAATTTGATTTTAGGTGTTGCGTGTCATGGTCAGATAGCCCATTTACTACTGGTTTTGTAATGTGGCTTAGTTGCCTAGAATTGTCTATAAAGATATTATCAATGGCAGTCATAGGACATTTGTATACCCTAGTTGGGAAATTTGCAGTAGAAATTAAATTGAATGACAATGTAAATGATTTCAGTAACTGTTCACTGACAATATTTTTCAGGTTTATCTATATTAAAATCACCAGCAACTACTAGTTCTTTGTTTTTTTAATTTTAGATGAGATAATAAATCTTCAAGACCGTTTATAAACAGGTTGAAATTCCATGAAGGTGCTCTGTATATGGCTACTATTATAAAGGACCTATTATGAAATTCTATCTCTGTTGCACATGCTTCTAGGTGCTGCTCTAAGCAAAATTTATTAATGTCAGTAGTCTAAAATTTAAAACTGTTTTTTACAAATGTGGCAACTCCTTTCTCCATATGTTGTCTACAGAAGTAAGAGGCTAATTTAAATTCTGTATGGTTTAACATGATGTTCAGAGAGGCAGATTATATCAACTGAGTTCGATGACTCTAATTCATCAATGCACATAAATAGTTCATTAATTTTACTTCTAAGCCCTCGAATATTCTGATGCACTGAAGATAGTTGGCATTTCACATTTACAGAGATGAAATCAGATGGAAATAAAATTTCTGCTGATTGCTGTAAATTTTTAACTAACAGCTGTGTTCGCTGATCCAGTGTGCCAGGATTATGCTGTTTGATTTCTTTCTCAAACTGAAGGTTTGTTTCAATCTTACTTGTCTCAGAACTTGACGTCGTTCTGTCCTACCTATCCTAAAAAAGGTGCTGCTCCAACACCTATGACCACTGGTATATTACCACTCATGTCAGGGCCTACCCCTTACATTTCCTGCTATTAGCCTAGCCAGTTTACCCTTCCCTTTCCTGTTGAGGTGTAGGCCATGTCTAGTATAATACCACCTATTGAGAGAATTAACAGGAACGAAACCAATATGTGAAGCCTGCATCCGACCCAAGTAGCCATTCCAACTCCAAATAACTCTCCCGACAGAAGAGTTTAAATAAGGTCGGTCATGGCGTCTCAGAAAAGACAAACTCAACAATGGTATGTCTCGTTGCTGAGGCCATCTTTGCCAGGTCCCGCTCTGTATTGTACCCAGGATCTCTGTCAGTACTATTGCCCGGCCCACACACAATAACCACGATGTCTTCCTTGGTAATTCTTTACAGAGTGAACCTAAATCCTCTGTCACCCGACCCAGACCAGCACTAGGTTTAAAAAAATTTGTGACCTGGTATTCTGATCCTAACTGGTCCTGTAAAAGTTGGCCTGCACCTCTGGCATGTGAACTACCTAACAACAAAACTTTCTTTCTCTTTTCTGACTTCCCTACATTCTTATTCAGTTTCCTACTGAAAGTTCGTTGTGCACTTTCTACACCTACCTCTGTCTGAGGCTCATCAGTTTCTGATTGAAGCAACAGGTCAAACTTATTCTTCACAATCACTACAAAGCTGTCTGACAAAGTTCTAGGTGTGTTCCTCCTGTTACCTGTTGCCACTTCCCACCTCTCTTTACCCTTATCCCTCCATAACCTGCTCAGATCTTCCCTAGCCTGCTCTAACTGTGCTTGAAGGGCAGCAATTTTCCCCTCCTGTTCCACTATTTTCCTATCTCTTGCATATCCTACAGAACCACTGATGAATCTGATCCACTTCCCCATTTCCCACGCCGCTACAGTCACCCCAATGGGAAAAAAACTACTGCAGCCATCACACCAAATCCCGGAGCTAACAATTCCACGGCACGTCAGGCACTTTTCACTCATGGTAAAAATCGTACTTTAGAGAGAATAAGTCAAATTAAATTACCGAAAAACAAGAAAACACGTTTACGAAAGATTAGGTCTACTCTCAATCGTATGTAAACAAACTTACTTTAGTGGCAATGCTACTACGGCGTGTCCAAGTTTCCAGATACCGTAACTTAAAATTTACGCTGTGTTTCGCAAAATAAGAGTTAAACAACAAAGGGGTACGCTTTTCTTAACTTGCTGGAACTGAACATAACAATTGAATGAGATTCTATAAGTTTTACTGCTCTAAAATGTATGCAATAATGCGATCGTAACCCTACTTTATGTTCCTTTCTCGTTTTCTGGAATAATACGCAAAGAGAAGTGAAACCTCTAATAGTAAGCTTGCAAAACACACTAATACACGTATTAAACTAGTTTCCTGAACTAAACTGAGTTTTATTATAGTCTAAATCACTTATCTGTACGGCAACACAAAACTCACGCGTCTCACCTGGTGCAGGGCTACCAACCAAACTGCTGGAATTGCCCACGTCCGTCGGAATGCACAATGGACATGAATGGATGCAGGTGATCAGACAGGATGCTTAAGTACGTGTTACCTGTCAGAGTCGTATCAAGACGTATCCATATCACTCCAACTGCACACGCCCCACACCATTACAGATCCTCCACCAGTTTGGAAAGCACCTTGCTGACATGCAGGGTCCATGGTTTCATGAGGTTGTCTCCATACTCGTACACGTCCATCCGCTCGAAACAATTTAAAACGAGACTCGTCCGACTCGTCCGACATGTTTCCAGTCATCAACAGTCCAACGTCGGTGTTGACTGGCCCACACCAGGCGTAAAGCTTTGTGTCGTGCTGTCATCAAGGGTACACGAATGGAACTTCGGCTCTGAAAGCCCATATCGATGATATATTGTTGAACGGTTCGCACGCTGACACTTTTTGATGATCCAGCATTGAAATCTGCAGTAATTTTCGAAAAGGTTGCCATTCTGTCACGCTGAGCGACTTTCTTCAGTAGCCGTTGGTCTCGTTTTAACAGGATCGTTTTTCGGCCGCGGAGATGTCGCAGATTTGATATTTTACCAGATTCCTGATGTTTACGTTACTCTCGTGAAATGGTCGTACGGTAAAATCCCCACTTCATCGCACGTGCAGCGACTACAACACCACGTTCAAACTCACTTACATCTCGATTACCTGCCATTGTAGCATCAGTAACCGATCTAACAACTGCACCAGACGCTTGTTGTCGTACATAGGCGTTGCCGACCGCAGAGCCGTTTCTGCCAATTCACATACCTCTGTATTTGAATACGCATGCCTATATCAGTTTCTTTAGCGCTTCAATGCATGTTCTATATCAACGTCACTCTTTACTATTACCCTATATCCACCGGTACATGAACTCACTTCAACATGCAGAGGACTGAAATTTGTGGGGAATTGAATGCAATATTCACAGCTGACGCCGATTATCTAAGAAATTCTTATAGCCACTCCAAGCGACACTGCTATTATTCAACCAGTACTCTAATTGTACTATCGTGTATCAGGGTCAACGCTCCATGTGCAGAAAGCTGGGTCGATGGCACTGGGCGTTTTAAGACTATGTGAGCGATTTCGTATTTATATCGAGATAAGCTCCTTAAAAATAACGTGTCATAAGTGCAGACTAGAACTGTAGTCGTAACAGCGACAGCAAAATAAAAAGCCACAATGAGTTTCAACGGTCATACAGAGTGTCTAATTAGTAAACACTTATTTTCTTTCAAAAGCCTAGAACAGCGCACAATTTTTTTAGCATCTCGAAGGAAATTGCTACTGAGTTTGTCCAAGTGGTCTATTGATTACTGAGTCTACATCTAATCTATACTCTGAAAACCACTTTGAGGTGCATGGGAGAGGATATTTCCCGTTCTACCATTTATTAGGGTTTCTTCCCGTTCTATTCGTGTGTGGAGCGCTGGAAGCATGACTGTCTGAATCCCTCTGTGCGTGCAGTATTTATTCTATTCTTTCCTCATGATCCCTATGTGAGCGATACGTAGGGGATTTTAGTACGTTCCTAGAGTTATAATTTAAGCTTTATTAGTAGACTTTTTCGGGGTAATTTACGTTTATCTTCAAGAATCTTTCAGTTCAGTTCCTTCAGTATCTCTGTGACACTCTTTCACGGATCAAACAAACCTGAGACCATTCGTGTTGCGCTTCTCTTTATACGTTCAATATCCCCTGTTTGTCCTATTTGGTACGAGGCCCAAACACTTCAGCAATATTGTAGAATCGGTCCCACAAGTGATCTGTAAGCGGTCTCCTTTGTATACTGATTGAACTTGCCAGTATTGTACTTACCCCTGAAGTCCAACACCTGCTTTACCCAAAACTGAGCCTATATGATCATTCCATTTCATATCCCTACAAAGTGTTACACCCAGGTATTTGTACGATGTGGCCGATTCCGACAGTGACTCATTGATATTATAGTTTTAGGGTACTACGTTTTGGGAAGTGTAAAATTTTACATTTCTGAACATTTAAAGCAAGTTGCCAATCTTTTATCAAGATTTGACTGAGTATTTATGCAGTTTGTTTCAGACAGTACTTCATCATAGATACTGCATCATCTGCGTCTCAGGTTACTATGAAGATCATTGATATACAACATGAACATCAAGATCCCATCACACTTACCTAGGACACACCTGAAGTTACTTCTACATCTGACAATGACTCTCCACCAAAGAAAACTTGCTGTGTCCTCCCTACCAAAAGGTCATCGTCCAGTCACAAATTTCACTTGATACCCCATATGATCGTAGTTTTGATAATAAGCGTAGGTGTGGTACTGATCAAACGCTTTTCTGAAATCAAGAAATACTGCATCTACCTGACTGTACTGATTCAAAGCGTTCAATATGTCATCTGAGAAAAGTGCGTGTGGGCTTTCACATGATCGGTGTTTTCGGAATCCTTGCTGATTGGCACTGAAGAGCTTATTCTGTTCAAGATGCCCCATTATATTTAAGCTCAGAATATGTTCTAAGATTCTACAACAAATCGATATCAGGGATATTGGACGGTAGTTTTGTGGATTAATTTTACTACCGTTGTTTTTTTTCCCAAGAACTAGGCACTTTTTTCTGCTAGATGGATCTACGATAGATTATAGTTGGTCGAGAAAACATGTTTAAAGCATCTTATGCAACACGGACTGTAAAGAAACTAGCAGGAGGTCTCGGGCTCACCACTATCTTCTCCGAATGTGCAGCACTGTTCGTACATCTATCAGCTTCTACAATGGACCACGATAGATTTTGCCCTACAGCTACACTACTTCAGAAGTAGAGGTCTCAATCTGAAACAGCACCTGTTATTGTGGACTTCAGTCTGAAGACTGGTTTGATGTAGTTCTCCACACTAAATATATTATATATAAATCTCTTCATCTCTGCTTAACTACTGTCGCCTACATCCATTTGCACTTCATTCGATTCATTTGCTCCACCACTACAACAGACCAACATATCCCATTACTATCAAACTGACAATTCGATGACTTTTATTATTGAATAAAACCATGGATGTGGGTAATGGCAGTCACCCTATAATCTGACGATCATTGCCGGATTCAGTACATTGACCATCATTCCACCCATCCAGTAATATTCAGGGCACTGATGGCCACGATGTCAACTGTCCATCATTCACGATGGACTAGCGCAGTCTAGTAGCCTTCTAAATTTAAGAAGCAGAGGTATTTTTTCTCTTAGAGTAACGTAAATTGTTTATTGTAACCAAAGTCACAATAAAGATCAGAATTAATTGCTTGTCTCACTGCTTCTTCTGACATACTAGAGCGTCAATGTTAACTCTGCTTTGTAACAACTGTTACAACTGTTGCCTGCTAACGATTTAGGCACACTTTTTAATTGCTGAAAATAATGTCTTCGCCACAACGGTAGTCACCATGGTCAAGGGGTAAACTGACTATCATTGCCCCAATATTATCAATTTTTATACATATTTTTATGTTTCACATTGTTAGGAAATACATAAGGAAGACAAAGCTAAATGGACTGCAGAAGATTTTGAAGGCTGCTGAAAATATTAAAATACAGTACTTTTAGCAAACTGCAAATTAGATTAAAGAATGGAACTGAATCTGACCTGAGCTTACGAAGGAAATGTAACTTTCTTCCTGCAAACGAAGAAATTCTAGGTAACCATGTTAAATTAGCTGAGGCTACAATTTGTTTGAGGATGCAATTCAAGAAGGATGCCCTTCAGCTTCCCATCAAACCTGTTTCTTAACTGCTTTATTATTCAAGGAGAGTTATTCCGCAAGGAGAAGAAGACAGACCAAGATAAAGGAGATGACATTAAGGGGGAACGACAGGGTGGTGACCGAAAAAACTCGAATTTTTTTATTACAGAATTCGAATATATATAAATTGCAGAATTATTCCTCAAAATGTTATGCTCTAACTCCAAAACGAAACGATTCTGTGAGCATTTGAAGCCGAGCGTACACGGCACGCCTCGGCGTTAGAGAACCGGTTGTCACAAGTCGTTATCGATGCCATCACCTTTATTTATACCAATTTCAGTAAACCTGATTTGCTCGAGTGTTATTGCTGGTTTTACTCAAAATGTGAACGAAAGTTTCAATAGTCTCATTTGGAGTTACGCTCCAAAAATTACATCCACCCGAAGCGAAATTGTTAATATTGTTTAAGAATTGGCCGTATGTCTATTCAACGAAGGCCATACTGCATTAATGCACGAGGCAAATGCCCTTCAAATCAAAATCGGCGGTCTAATGCGCCGATTCTGTGAAGATAGAGACGCCAGCGGCGATGCGTTCAGCGACGAAAAGGGCTTTGAGGACGAAAATGAGGGCTTATCAGGTCAAAATAGCAGAAAGCGGCCATCCACTAGCCAGGCGTCGATGATATCCGGTAAGTTTCAAGCTTTGTCCCTTTTTTAATGTGATAAATACTTGTCGAACTTTAAACGCGTTTTTCTCAAAACCATTTTTTTCAGTATGGTTGTCGTCGCCCACGACACAATATTCATCCGATTTTAATGATTTTTGGTCTCCCTTAAAGCAAACTGAATTCTCTTCAGTTACTGTAGCCGATTTATTTATGTTGATATACAAAATCGGCAATTTTTCAAATATCTATAATTTCGCTAACTCTTTTTCCTTTTTTGCAAATCCCTACGACGAACTAAAATTAGATCTGTAAGGATTTGGGTGATATGTTAGTTTCATGTTTCAGATAATTACAACCAGAGCTACACCGACAACCGTCGATCTACCTCCCATCAGAACTGCCTCGTGAAAAGCCCAATTACACAGTGAAGATATTAATATTTTTTCAATAAAAAATACCAATAAAAACTTTAAATGTATTCATTTATTGCAGCAAAGCCTATTTCTCTACTAAATTGCAATATGGAAAAAAATTCTGAATTTGAGCAACATTTTCGTCCGTCACCCCTTTAGCCAAAGTAAACAAGGTATTTATAAACCATAGATCAGAGGAGGGGGTTGAGATATTTGGAAAAAGAAGATGAATACAATGAAGAAGAACATGATTTATGGAAAAAATTATAGCAAAGACATGAAGTAGAATGGCGGCATCATTTCTTAGTGAATCAATAGACAAAATGCATGGTACTGCATATGGCGTCAGATCCAATCCTATATAAAATATGTGGATGATCGGTGAACCATCAGCAGATACTGATGGGAATGATTTAATAATTCACTTAATTAGACACCCAGAAACGAGAATGTTATATAATCTATTGTTCACAATTAAACCTAATGAAAAGAGTTATATAACTTGAGACCTTCAAAATTGCGCTAAAATTCTTAGTATTTGCAATGTTCATAAGAAAAATTCTCTCCCTCTGTCTCCTACACATCAATAAATTCTAACTTGTACCAATATTGTTAAGCCCACAATACATGTAAGTGGGTCATTATTAGCGATGATACATCCATATCAGGATGTGAGAGAACACAAATGAACTTCAGATTCGCTTTATAAGGTGACCTCCAGCATTATACACATCGACTATATACATTGGAATCTCTTCAACGAATTGGTGGAGCGCCTAGTTTTATTGCTGGCCTCGAAAGTGATAGGGGATAATTCACATAGTAATAAAATAATTTCTGCTGAAGAGGAACTTCAGGAAGCAACAGTAATTTCTTGAAGCTGATGATGAATGTCTAAAAGAAAGACTCAACTGCAGAATGGAAAGTAGTGTACGAAAACACACAAACATCGAAAGAGAGTCCCAAGAGACGGATTGCGTAAATTCGAAATATTTGGAGACTGTTCATATAATTATTGTGCGGGATTTCACGTATCTATCAGGATACTTTGGATCTTGGGGACAAATAGTGAAAGTCTGTATTCGACAAAAACTGCAATATGGTCCAGGTTCCAACTGTTGCCTGCTACATACCTGCAGAGCAGTAAGTTATTTATTTAGCTTTTTCTGTGCTTTCTTAGGAGTCCTGGGGTGTAAGGGATGTTTAAATTCTTTGGTGCAGATGCAGGAGAGGCTGGCCACAGTTTGCGAACAGCTGAAGGTACTTTTGGCTACAGTCAGCGATCCTGAGTCTGCTGCCTTGAGGTGTAGCAGTGGTGGATCATCCGGTTTTGACTTCATTGCATAGATGCCCTCATTGGGACCTGAAGCCAGGACGTCTAGATACGAACCCAAGCCTGAGGGGTGTGCTGGAACATACGAAGACCTACTATTAAGAAGACTTGCGCAAAGTGGCCCAAGGAGACAGGATGAAAGATTGAACATATAGGTAGAGGTTTAGTGCTTATATTTCAAGCTGGTCGTCATAGTCAGTGTGAACTTAGTTGATGAACGTTTGTTCATACTGTATGTTGGCTCACAAAAAACAGTTCAGTGTCACTTCGATTTTATTAAGGCAAATATAGCTGTTCAAACTATGTTAGCTGCTGTAGATGTCTTACATTTAATCGAAATCTAACAACCTACTGTTTGTAATAGATGACATTCCTATAAGTGTTGAAGGTGAACAAATATGTTTAATTGCATGATGAATAAAGTAAGAAATGTAACGTTTTTATAATTAATTTATACGTAGAGTATTGTTATTTGTTTTCCCGCCCCACCTGTAATATGTTTTATTGTTGTAATGAGCATGTCAGCTGAAGAACTGAAGAGTAATACAGCTATGCATGAGTCCTTTCTCTAAAAAGATTAAAAATTGTACTGAGATCGCAAATGCGTTTATAATGATCTACAGAAGAAGTGCACACAATGCAAAATTGAGATATTTTTTAACATGTCAGACTACATACGAATTGGCTGTTTCGTCTTAATGGCCCTGACAGATCCATTTCAAGATATGCTAAAAAATGTTAACTTTTCTACCCGCACTATTTTGCTTTTTTCAAAAATATTCCGCCCCCGCCATCTTGCATTTTTTTAAATTTCCGACCATCGCCATCTTAGATTTTTGAATTTGCTCATCACTGCCATCTCTGGTTTTGACTTCATTGCATAGATGCCCTCATTGGGACCTGAAGCCAGGACGTCTAGATACGAACCCAAGCCTGAGGGGTGTGCTGGAACATACGAAGACCTACTATTAAGAAGACTTGCGCAAAGTGGCCCAAGGAGACAGGATGAAAGATTGAACGAATTCTAGGAAACGAGACTGGAACAAAACATGAAGGAAAATTGACGGTTCCTTCTGGAGAATGAATACTAACTATTACACACAAATAAGTAACTAATTATAACCATATCACGATGACAAATATTCACAAGATATTCAAAAGGTTTTATCTCAAGAACCATTCGAAATCGAGCGCATATCTGAATGAAGTGTTTGCTTCTAGTGCTCATTTCTTTCACATCCTGAAACGTTGACCTCCTGGAAGGGTTACCTATACGTAAATATGTGCTTCTAATATTAAAATTGGAAACCATGGCATCAGTTATTCTTTACAAAAAAAAAAAAATTACACCACCATCATGACTTGCATGGTTTATATTTTCGTGATCAGAAGTCTCATTCTGAATACTCTTTTGACCATAGGATAAAAGTGAAGTTGTATTCTCGAGTGGATACGGGGTCCTCCGTGACCGTCATCGGTGGGGATTCCCACCGTCAGTTGGGTTCACCGCCACTTTGTCTGTTCCATTCTACTCTGAAGAGCTACAGCAGTGACGTCATCCGACTACAGGGGTCGTTCTCGGTCATTCGAGATGTCACAGCCCGGGTTTCGGTCCTCGCCACCCCCAAGGCCACCGACTTACTGGGAATCGATCTTTTTCCCTTACTGGGCCTCGAGATACACGACTCAGGCCCAGCCGTCCGGTCGTTGTCGGCAGACGATCACTTGCGGCAGCTTCTGGATGATTTCCCAAACGTGTTATCTGCCACATCTCGTGGGGTCTCCTGGTTCGAAGCTCGTATCGAACTCCTCTCCTCAGTGGTCCCCGAAGTTCCACGAGGCTCGCTCGTCACTGTTTGCCCTCTGTGACAAACTACGGGAGGAGCTTCGGCGCCCGGAGGCTGAGGGCATCCTGACCCCGGTCCACCACGACCGTTGGTCTACGCCCGTCGTGGTCCTTGAGAAGCCAAACACATCTCTTTGCGTCTCTGGGGATTTTAAGGCCGCTGTCAATTTTCAGTCTGTTATTGACTCGTATTGCATACCTGAGGTTGGTGACATCCTGCCCCAGTTGGCTGGCAGCGACGTGTTTGCCAAAATTGACATGGGGGACACCTACCTCCAGGTGCCTTTGGATGTGTCGTCGAAAACGATCTCGGTAATCGATAACCCTTTTGGGCTCTTCCGTTACAATCACCTCCCATTTGGGGTCGCCAGTGCCCCGGCCATCTTCCGGTGATATTTGGAAACGTTGATGAGAGATGTTCTGGGGATGGTCAATACCGACAATCCTTCTTTCCACGAACAATACGAGACTGGAATAGAAGGGAGAACCGATAGAGGTACTCAGGGTACCCTCCGCCACACACCGTCAGGTGGCTTGCGGAGTATGTATGTAGATGTAGATGTAGCTTGTTGACATCTTAGTCGATGGTGTATCCACCCCAGACTTGGCCCAGAACATCCGGCGCCTCTTCCAGGTTCTTCAGGGTGCTGGCTTACGTTGCAACAAGGATAAATGTCTTTCTTTTGTTCCTCAAGTGACCTACCTCAGCCGCGTTTTGAGCGCTAATGGCATTTGACCGACGACCCAGTATGTCGAGGCTATTCAGCAGCTGCAGCCCCCAAAGGACATGTCCAGCCTCAGGTCAGTCGTGGGTCAATTCAGTTACTACTGCCGTTTCATCCCACATGTTGCAGCTCTGGCGGAACCACTTCACCGCCTCCTCCGTAATGATGTTCCCTGGGACTGTCGCCAGCTTGTGATAGGGCGTTCCACCATCTGGAGTCTTCTCTCCTGACACTGGCTTGCCTTGTGCCTTATGACCCCACCAAGCCTCTCACTTTGGCTGTCGATGCATCAGGCTACGGCGTGAGGCCCGTCTTGTTCCACATCGTCGACGGAATTGAGTGCCCGGTGACCTTCGTCTCCAAAACACTATTCCTGGCTCAGCATAACTACAGCCAAATTGAGAAGGAGGCCTTGGCCATCATCGTTGGGTTTAAGAAATGCCACGATTTCATCTACAGCCATCGCTTCACCTTATACACCGATCACAAGCCTCTGGTTTCATTGTTTAGCACTATGGCCGCTATCCCCACGAGGACTGCTCACTGCCTCCAGCGCTGGGCATTGTTCCTCACGGAATATTCCTAACAAGGGAACCTCCCAATCGCACCCCCCCCCCCCCCCCCTCAGTTTTAGTTATAAGTCGGCACAGTGGATAGGCCTGGAGAAACTGAACACAGATCACTCGAGGAAACAGGAAGAAATTGTGTGGAACTATGAAAAAATAAGCAAAATATACAAACTAAGTAGTCCATGCGCAAGGGTAGTGTGAGCTCAGGAGCACCGTGGTTCCGTGGTTAGCGTGAGCATCTGCGGAACGAGAGGTCCTTGGTTCAAGTCTTCCCTCGAGTGAAAAGTTTAATTTTTTATTTTCAGACAAATATTTTGCGAAGCTGCACAGGTACACAGAGCAGTATTGTTTACGTGATCGTGTGTCAATTATCAAAGTTCAGGCACTCACACATAATCAACTGCACTCTCCAAAATTCCAGGACATTTTCAGATTTGCTTGGACATAGGCAGGATTTGACGGTCTACACACGGAAAAATTTGAAAACGTTAAAAACATATGTTTTGACAGAGCACAGGAAAAACTGTGCGACTGTGAAACTGTTGCATTCATTTGTTGCAGTGTATGTGACAAACTCTTATGTTTTGATCACTTTTTTGGGAGTGATTATCACATCCACAAGAAAACCTAAATCGGGCAAGGTAGAAGAATCTTTTTACCCATTCGCCAAGTGTACAAGTTAGGCGCGTCGACAACATATTCCTGTCATGTGACGCACATGCCGTCACCAGTGTCGTATAGAATATATCAGACGTGTTTTCCTGTGGAGGAATCGGTTGACCTATGAGCTTGCGATCAAATGTTTTCGGTTCCCATTGGAGAGGCACGTCCTTTCGTCTACTAATCGCACGGTTTTGCGGTGCGGTCGCAAAACACAGACAATAAACTTAATACGGTGAACATAGACGTCAATGAACGAACGGACAGATCATAACATTGCGAAAATAAAGAAAATAAACTTTTCACTCGAGGGAAGACTTGAACCGAGGACCTCTCGTTCCGCAGCTGCTCACGCTAACCACGGGACCACGGTGCTCCTGAGCTCTCACTCTCCTTGATGTTCCCTATCTTGCACATGGCCTGCTCAGTTTGCATATTTTGCTTATTTTTTCATAGTTCCACACAAGTTCTTCCTGTTTTCTCGAGTGATCTGTGTTCAGTTTTTTAAGGCCTATCCACTGTGCCAACTTATAACAAAATATGAGGGGGGTGCGATGGGGAGGTTCCCTTGCAAGACATCCATTTTTGGGCCACAGCTCTCCATGCCAACACGGATCTTCTCTCTCACCTCCCAGTGGGTGCTGACCGGGAGTTTGATGCTGACCCGGTTGTCTGTTTCCATCTGGATGACGCCGCTGCCGTGGCAGTCACTGATTTTCCACTGGATCCCAAGACGGTCGCACGTCACATGGCAGATGACTGGACCCTGCAAGTGCTGATGCACCACGTTCAGCAAGGGTGGACATCAGGCTGTCGGCTGTCGTATGCCGCTGCAGCCGGAGGTCCGGGTGTACTGGCACTGGCGCCAGGACCTGTCTGTCCTCCTCATCTTGGGTGATAATGATCGCTGACAGGTGGTGGGGCATTGCCTGAGGAAATGGCTTGCCCACCAGCATGTCTACTGGAGGGGGATGGACGCCGCCATCACCTGCTTGGTGGCCTCATGTCCCTCTTGTCAACAGCACCAGTCAGCACTCCCTCACCACCTGTTACTGTGGCCTCCTGCTCCTTCTCACAGGTCCCATTTGCACTTGGATTTCGTGGGCCCATTCCTCAGCTCATCCTGGCTGATCCTTGTGGATGCCAGCAGTGGGGGTTTCCTTACGACATCCACCCATACCGTCCGAGCATATTTTCCGTTGAGGGCCTTCCAGAGATGTTGGGGACTGACAACGACCCTCAATTTACATCTGCTGAATTTACTTCCTTCTCCACCTTCCAGGGCATCCAGTTGATTCATACTGCTCCCTTTCATCCTGCATCCAATGAATTAGCCAAATGGTTTGTCCGGACATTCAAAGTCCAGATGTCGAAACTGCGTCCCCACCACTCCCTGGACGATGCCGTTACCATCTTTCTTTCCTCCTACTGATCCAATGTTCAGGACGGATCATCCCCAGCTGATAAATTTCACGGCCGTCCTCATCGTTCCCCCTTATCTCTCCTGCTTCCGTCTTCTCCCCACCCAGCTCCTCTGCGTTGGACACAGCCCTGTTATTCTCTACAGCATCCAGTCTGGGCACCGTTGCTTAACCAGCATCCTCCCCGGTTGGGCCCCGCCGGGGTCTCGTAATTCGTCGGCCGCGCTATAGTGGTAGTCACCCTCGACAACGGCACAGTGTGTCGGAAGTACACCGACCAGCTTCGCCCCCGGTGTGGTCCACTGCCGCCTCCTCTGCCGTCTCCAGGGCTGTCGGCCCTCGGGGATGACGGTGCTCCTCTCTCCGCCCGACCGCCACCTCCACCTCCACCGTCACCGACGGTCACACCACAGGCGGAAGCTCCGGCAGCGGGCCCTACGCCTGTGGAGGTCAAAACAGAGACTTTCTGGAGGCCACAACACAACACACCATCAGGTCTTCACCAACGGCCGCCAGGGACAGCTACCCGTCCGCGGAGCCTGCATAACAGCTTCACCAGAAGTCGCAGCTAGCCTAGGAACTACTTTGCTATGCCAGGCACGTGATCGCAAATAGTTCTGGCAGATACATCCGCCAACGGGCTTTAAGGCGGCGCACTGCCGGCAAAGGGCACCATAGGTGGAAGCACAAGCGGCCGAAGACACTGCTAGCTAGGGCATAGCCACCTATGGTAAACTAACACACGCAAACAGCGACAAACGTCGGTAAGCCCCTGCATATCAGCAACACTGACTGGCAACTACCAGCTGCTATTAGAGCCGACCAACAGGCCACAGCAGGGACACCGACGAGCTCGCCCATAGACGCACAAACAATCTGCCAACATTCCCTCACACTGTGCTTCCGGTATATGACCTATCGGACACAAGATCGATAACAAACCTAACTGTTGCAGGTTGCTGACGCTGAACGAGGACTCTGTACCAGCACCCAGCGCCAGCCGCCGAGCAGCACAAACGCACAACTTCAAGGTATCGACATGCATGATACCCACTACTAACAAAGCCTATCCTTGCACAACCTATCGCAGGCAGCAAGACATCCGCTACTGCTCTTACCACCCGACCTAACTATCGCAGAGGTTTTTTCCCTTGGCTCTTGCCTTGGCACTTTTTTTCCTCTGCCCTTCAAACCGCTACCCTTCGTCAGATTTCGACCAATCTATCTCCAGATGAGCGCGTATTAATGGTTAATCCTAACCAGACGTACGCAAACACCGCAGTACCCACATCCTGCGACACCTCACTTTAGTGAATACTAACCCTTATGCAGAGATGGCAGTAGACCTTTTGTGTTGGCCATCATGCCGGTGTGGGCGTGGGGGGCTCCACCTCTGATTAAAAGAAAAGGCAAAGGGCAGTTCGACGCACCACCCGGAAGGATGCAGAGCTGCAGCCCCGGCAGCCACGGCCAGATGTTCAAATGTGTGTGAAATCTTATGGGACTTAACTGCTAAGGTCGTCAGTCCCTAAGCTTACACACTACTTAATCTAAATTTTCCCAGCCGCACAGTCCATGACTGCAGCGCCCTAGACTGCTCGGCTAGTCCCGCGCGGCCCACGGCCAGACGCCTCTTCTAGCCACCCGATTTGTCTGCATAGTCGACGAACCTCTAGACGTTGTAGAACTGCTTGTGTTCGCTCCCCGTGAAGAGTTGAATCTTTATTATTATTATGTGATATTTTGTATTTGTTTCGAGCTGCAGTTGGGAACGAGTCGGTTGTTCTTTTGGATATTGTATTATTGTTTCGTTTTGGTGAGTCCAATAAATTGTTTTCGGACTTGTGTTTTCCACATTTCTATTCTTCTAGCGCAGATACTTCATCAAGATATCTGCACACATACTGGATGACCTTAGGAGGGCCAACGGCGAAGAGTGGGAAAGGAATGAGAATCAGCGTGAAATATGTCTGCCTTCCGTCAGCGTTAGCGCTTGTGCTGGCGCTCGGCTGTGGAGTGTGCAAACTGCCTGCCACACTTACGTACTCAACACACAAACGTTATACAAGCTTCCGGATTCGTTGCACAACATTACACCGAGGAACTGCGCTAGTTACACCAAATGAAACACTATAATTAAGTACTATGGCAAATACAAATGAGAGCAATTCTCGTTAATCAGTAGTGATATAAATGAAGTAGATTTCCTGCATCACACATTAAATGTTCCAAGCAGGGCCATCTGTTTTACAATGGAACGCCGCCACACTGAGAACACTATTTATCTATGCAAAATAAGTCGGTCATATTTTATATTTAAATTAGGATCGCCTGACAGCACAGTTTTTGGATGAAAGTGAACATAATCGTAAGCTTTAACATATGAGTTTTTTCTCAAGTTTTCATCACAATTTGTAATTGTTTGAACAAAAAGTGAATATAAATTCACATATTTGTGTCTGAAATGATTGCTTGCTTGAAGCTCAAAGAAATACATATGACCTCAAAATGAGTTTACGTGACTGGTTAACAAAGTCAATTACACAACGGAATACACGATATATGCAAAAATAAAATAACTGACCGACTGAAGCTCAATTGATACAGAATGTGCCGTTAATAACTGGTGTGTATCTCAAACGATATGGAAGATTGCTATGGAACTGTGGGTTTCTTTCCAAATTTGTGCAGTTCACAAACACAATTTAAAAAGGGATCAGAGACTAAAATAAATGTAACCTCGTTAGAAGCAACAGAAGTTGTGGAATAGACTTCTCAACTTGTGAGCTATTCAGAGAAAAGGCAGCGCTAACACGAAAAACTCACACTACTCAAGGACTGTTGAAACTGCTTCCACACGATATCCCGGTCGTGTGTCTCCGCCTCGCTACATTCCTCTCTGGTCTCAAAAATCGACAGTTAGGAGGGGAGAATTCACGACTTTCGCGACGGTGATGAGCAAGAACACAGGGGATGCCTGCCAAAACTTCTCCATCGTGGCTTACTGTATGTCAGTTTCTAGTACGTCTGTACCGTTATTGACTATTGATACCTTGACAGTTTCAACATTTTATCCAGGTTCAGTTAGCCAGACCTCACGACGTACAACTTGAAATTTCCGGAGAGACTGAATGTTATACGTAAGTGAGTATTCACTTGGCGCATTGCACAAAAACAAGTGAGCAACTAAAAAATGTGCAATGGATACAAGAAGCGCTTTTAATACAAAGTCTATATATTCATGCTTGGTTAATTCGTTGTTTGTCTTAGCCAATTTACTCCAGATAACAAGAACACCAGACCAGGATTAGAATATTGGATTTATGCAGAAAGACTTAATACTGCTCAGTCCAAGATACAAGTATGGAGAATCAATCGGGCTATAAATAAAATAATTTGAATCTAATATAGTTACTGAATGTAAAAAAATATTGCAAAGTTCCCCAGATTATTTAAAAAACCTTCAATTATATACACTCCTGGAAATTGAAATAAGAACACCGTGAATTCATTGTCCCAGGAAGGGGAAACTTTATTGACACATTCCTGGGGTCAGATACATCACATGATCACACTGACAGAACCACAGGCACATAGACACAGGCAACAGAGCATGCACAATGTCGGCACTAGTACAGTGTATATCCACCTTTCGCAGCAATGCAGGCTGCTATTCTCCCATGGAGACGATCGTAGAGATGCTGGATGTAGTCCTGTGGAACGGCTTGCCATGCCATTTCCACCTGGCGCCTCAGTTGGACCAGCGTTCGTGCTGGACGTGCAGACCGCGTGAGACGACGCTTCATCCAGTCCCAAACATGCTCAATGGGGGACAGATCCGGAGATCTTGCTGGCCAGGGTAGTTGACTTACACCTTCTAGAGCACGTTGGGTGGCACGGGATACATGCGGACGTGCATTGTCCTGTTGGAACAGCAAGTTCCCTTGCCGCTCTAGGAATGGTAGAACGATGGGTTCGATGACGGTTTGGATGTACCGTGCACTATTCAGTGTCCCCTCGACGATCACCAGTGGTGTACGGCCAGTGTAGGAGATCGCTCCCCACACCATGATGCCGGGTGTTGGCCCTGTGTGCCTCGGTCGTATGCAGTCCTGATTGTGGCGCTCACCTGCACGGCGCCAAACACGCATACGACCATCATTGGCACCAAGGCAGAAGCGACTCTCATCGCTGAAGACGACACGTCTCCATTCGTCCCTCCATTCACGCCTGTCGCGACACCACTGGAGGCGGGCTGCACGATGTTGGGGCGTGAGCGGAAGACGGCCTAACGGTGTGCGGGACCGTAGCCCAGCTTCATGGAGACGGTTGCGAATGGTCCTCGCCGATACCCCAGGAGCAACAGTGTCCCTAATTTGCTGGGAAGTGGCGGTGCGGTCCCCTACGGCACTGCGTAGGATCCTACGGTCTTGGCGTGCATCCGTGCGTCGCTGCGGTCCGGTCCCAGGTCGACGGGCACGTGCACCTTCCGCCGACCACTGGCGACAACATCGATGTACTGTGGAGACCTCACGCCCCACGTGTTGAGCAATTCGGCGGTACGTCCACCCGGCCTCCCGCATGCCCACTATACGCCCTCGCTCAAAGTCCGTCAACTGCACATACGGTTCACGTCCACGCTGTCGCGGCATGCTACCAGTGTTAAAGACTGCGATGGAGCTCCGTATGCCACGGCAAACTGGCTGACACTGACGGCGGCGGTGCACAAATGCTGCGCAGCTAGCGCCATTCGACGGCCAACACCGCGGTTCCTGGTGTGTCCGCTGTGCCGTGCGTGTGATCATTGCTTGTACAGCCCTCTCGCAGTGTCCGGAGCAAGTATGGTGGGTCTGACACACCGGTGTCAATGTGTTCTTTTTTCCATTTCCAGGAGTGTATGAACCACGCATTAAAATCCACTCCCCATATAACGGCCTTAGAAGAAAGATTTCTGATCATACACAGATCTCTTCAAATAAGGAGAAAACTTTTCGAAAAAGTTAATAAAGGTCATTTGTAGTTTATATATTAGTATTAATAACAAAAATTTTCTCACTTGAGTTGGCACAAGAAAGAATTTAACATAAACTCTCATTAAGAAATTAAGTTCGACCATGAGAGCACATCATAGCAATTCACTTACTCCGTGTTTAGACCTCATATAAAAAACAATAAGGCCCTGGGGAATGTACACAGACGGGATGAGAATGAAGCAGTCGGATTACCTCACACTAGCGGCCAGAACAAAGAAGACATTTGAATAATACTCCATAAATCAGAAATGCTTTTGAGAATTCGTAAATGGACACCGAGAACACGAGCTCGAAAACCATTATTAGCTCCAGAATGAGATTTTCATTCTGCAGCGGAGTGTGCGCTGATATGAAACTTCCTGGCAGATTAAAACTGTGTGCCCGACCGAGACTCGAACTCGGGACCTTTGCCTTTCGCGGGCAAGTGCTCTACCATCTGAGCTACCGAAGCACGACTCACGCCCGGTACTCACAGCTTTACTTCTGCCAGTTTCATTATTAGCTCCTTATTTTGTTTAGTGTCAAAAGAATTACCAGGCCATTCCTTGACCACTACCAAACAGCATCCATCATTGCTGCTTCTTTCGGATCAACACGCCTGGCGCTCCGCAGTTGACACCAATATACACCAAACGTGCCGCTTAGCATACGTAGTATTACGCGACCGTAAACAAACGGGAAGTTTGTGTAGTCGCGTAGCAAGACAGCCAAGCCACTCGGAGGTAGCCGAAAGGCACGCGTTAAGCTCACGCAGATTGTCGTGAGGTCTGGAACAATTAAAGTAATTATCCTATAAAGAAAAGAACGTAGTTCTTGGAATACTTAACTTTAATCCACAATTGGAGAACATCGCTCTTGTTTAGACATTATTACACTGAATATAAACTGGTAATGGCGCCTTGCTAGGTCGTAGCAAATGACGTAGCTGAAGGCTATGCTAACTATCGTCTCGGCAAATGAGAGCGTAATTGTCAGTGAACCATTCCTAGCAACGTCGGCTGTACAACTGGGGCGAGTGCTAGTAAGTCTCTGTAGACCTGCCGTGTGGCGGCGCTCGGTCTGCGATCACTGACAGTGGCGACACGCGGGTCCGACGTATACTAATGGACCGCGGCCGATTTAAAGGCTACCACCTAGCAAGTGTGGTGTCTGGCAGTGACACCACATTCCTCCCCCGCAAATCGGCGAACGGTGGCGTGGGAACCGCGCGACTGCTACGGTCGCAGGTTCGAATCCTGCCTCGGGCATGGATGTATGTGATGTCCTTAGGTTAGTTAGGTTTAACTAGTTCTAAGTTCTAGGGGACTAATGACCTCGGAAGTTGAGTCCCATAGTGCTCAGAGCCATTTGAACCATTTGAACGGTGGCGTGATAAGGCTTCCGCCCGCCGTGGGGAGGACCTCATGTTGACGTATGCGACGAGGTGGGGAGCCTAACAACAGGCGAGGCTGTGCCACCCGCACCCGGCCATTCGGTCCGAGGGGAGCTAGGAAACGCCTGAAAACCTAGTCCAGGGTGCACGCCAACATGCGGTGTATGCGCCCGCAGAGAGACAGGAGGGGCCGAAGGGTCGACCTCCATCGCGTCGGGGTACCCGACGGGCGAAGACGCCATCTGGTCCGGAGCGGGCAAGAGTTCCATGTCGGAGGACAGCTGGTCACGGGAAGCTATCGGCGGCGCGTGACCCAGGGAGGCGCCCGGCGGCAGCACCGACGCGTCCACTGCGGGCGGCGCCGGCGGGAGGACCGGCGGCGGCGGCGGCGCGTCGCCATGGGGCAAAATGGAAGGCATCGTCGGTAACACCTGGGGATGAGGCGAGCCAGTAGATGGGTCCCCAGGGCGCTGACCGGACGGCACCGTCGCTGAAAGCAGACGGGGAGCGGCAGAACCCAGGCGACGACAGAGGCGCAGCTGATTGAGATGCCGGCGCACCGCACCAGAGGCCCCCAAAACCAGATACATAGCGCGGCCGAGGCAGCGAAGAATGCGCCCTGTGAGCCAACGCCGTGAACCGCGAGAGTTGCGATAGTATACAACGTCGCCTGGAGCAAAAGCAGGTGGCTGCCGCTGCACAGGAACCTGATGCGGCGGATGCAGCAAAGACATCAAGGTTCGATGAGGACGACCGTGGAGCAACTCAGCCGGCGAGCGACCATCTCGGGGCTGAGAGCGATACGAGGACAAGAAGAGCAATAACGCGTCCTCCCGAGATTGCGACTCTTTCAACTTCAACATCTGGGACTTGAAAGTCCGAACCAATCGTTCAGCGGCACCGTTTGACTGAGGCGAAAACGGCGCGGATGTCGGATGTTGAATACCATTGGCCTTGCAGAATGACTGAAATTCTGCGGACATGAATTGTGGGCCATTGTCGGAAACAATAGTGTGTGGAAGACCTTCAATACAAAAGATAGCGGATAACGCTTGGATGGTGGCAGATGACGTCGTGGAAGACATCCGGACAACAAAAGGAAAATTACTGAAAGAATCGACCACGACCAACCATCGAGCATTCCAGAATGGACCAGCAAAATCGATGTGTAAGCGTTGCCAAGGGGAAGTGGCTTTCGGCCATGCAAAGAATTTCCGCGGATTGTTGTTCGGCACACGCCATACAAGAAGAGCACACATTCGTAATCGCAGCATCGATTCCGAACCAAGTACAGTGCTGACGAGCAAGTTGTTTCGTTCGCACTATACCCCAATGACCTTGTTGGAGAAGCCGTAAGACAGAGGACTGTAACGAACGTGGGACCACGACCCTGGACTGATCATTATCAGAACGCAACAGCAAAACACCACGTCGTACAAAAAGTCTCTCCTTGTGTGCAAAAACTCGGCGAACCAACGGATCCTCGATCCGTGACTTTGACAAGGGCCATTGCGTAGCAACAAAACGCAGAACGGTAGCAAGGACAGGGTCAGCAGCTGTGGCTGTAGCTACACGACGAAAATCAATCGGAAACGATTCGACCACGTCATCGGTTTCCGAATCAATGAACATGCAAGCAAGTTCAGAAGAAGCGAATGCTCTACCTCAGCAACAGGCAAACGGGACAACGCATCAGCGTTTCTGTGCTTAGCAGTGGACCGATACAAGATATCGTAGCGGTACTGCGAGAGGAAAATAGACCAGCGAATGAATTTCTGCGCTGTACGTTGAGGTACAGGCTTGTTCGGATGAAAAAGCGACGTCAAGGGTTTGTGGTCGGTGATGATGATAAAGTGACGACCATACAAGAAATCATGAAACTTAGTAACACCAAATACGAGAGCCAAAGTTTCTTTCTCTATCTGTGAATAATTTCTTTGCGCAGACGAGAGCAATTTGGACGCAAAGGCAATAGGGCGATCATGCGATCCATCCTTGTGCGCAAGCACAGCACCGATCCCGAAAGCCGATGCATCGACCATCAACAAAAGGGGTTTCTGGGGATCGAATGGCGTAAGGCAAGTATTTGAAAGCAACGCCGATTTCAACTGGCGAAAGGTGCGTTCGCATTCCGTCGTCCAGATGAACGGAACACCTTTACGGCGTAAGCGATGAAGCGGAGCTGAAATGGAAGAGGCGTTGCGCACATATTTCTTATAGTAATTCATTTTTCCCAGCACACTCTGTAGCTGCTTCAAATTCTGCGGCGAAGGCAAGTCTTGTATGGCACGGAGGCGTTCTGGACTGGGATGTATGCCGTGGGCATTGATTACATGTCCCAGATAGGGTAAGTCACGAGCAAAAAACACACATTTGTCCTTCCGCAAGTAAAGACCATTTTGTCGCAAGACCTGAAATAATGTTCTGAGATTGGCTAAATGTTCTTCTTCCGTCTTTCCGGAGATCACAATATCGTCCAGATAGTTTCTGCAGTAGGGACCGACGCACAAACAGTTTGCAGATATTGCTGAAACAATGCAGGGGCAGATGCACACCCGAATGGCAGTCTTTTGAATCGATACAAACCAAGATGCGTGTTAACCACCAAGACGCGCTGGGATTCGTCGTCCACTGGTATTTGCAAGTACGCATCTGCTAGGTCCAACTTCGAAAAATATGTACCCGGGCACAGTTTGTCAAAAAGATCTTCCAGGCGGGGTAAAGGAAAAGTTGCAATCACTAGTTGTGGATTCACCGTTGCCTTGAAGTCCACACAAAGTCTCAATTTTCCGGAATGTTTTGGCAAAATTACTAAGGGTGATACCCAGAGAGAAGCCTGCACACGTTCAATTACACCTGGTGATTCCAAATCGTGTAATGTTCTTGCGACCTCATCACGCAATGCGTGGGGAACATTGCGCGCTCTGAAAAATTTCGATTGCGCGTTTACTTTCAGTTCCAAATGTGCTTTATAGTTCTTAGCGCAACCTAGGCCCGGTGCAAAAATGTCAGCAAATTCTTCACATAGACGAGAAACACTGGCTGAAGGCACAGTTTGGTTCACTGATAGGACCTGATTGACTATAGACAAGTTAAACAACTGAAATAAATCTAAACCAAACAAGTTCACTGCAGAAGAAGAACGAAGGATGTAAAATGACACTAGTTTTGTTTGTCCCTTGTATGTTGCAAGAAGGCTGCACTGTCCTAACACAGGGATATTCTGACCGGAATAGCTAGTTAACTTAACACTTGCGGCACGCAACGGAGGTGTGCCCAGTTGTTTGTACGTGTCTTTATTGATCAATGAAACTGCAGCTCCGGTATCGAGCTGGAATGGTATGACCTTGCCATGAAAGTCCAAATCTACAAAAAGTTTATTGTCCTGCTGACGACAAGAGCGACTGTCTCGTGCAACGTGAACAGACACTGGTACAGAATCACTCGCGACTTGACGGGATTTCCTGCGACGTCGACGCACTCTTTTTGTGGGACGAACACAGTCACTGTTAGAGAGAGTAGCACTGGGCGGAGTGGAATTAACTACATGAATGTCCGTGGGCGAAGGTTCACGAGCCTGAGTATTCTTGGTTCAATTCCGATTCCGGCGCAAAGCAAAGGGCCTGGAATGGTTGTGAGTGTCAGTTCTGAGCTTTTTCTGGCAAACACTTTGAACATGTCCTTTTCTATTACAGAAAAAGCAAATAGCTTGGCGTGGCGGGCAATTGTCATGTGAATGTCTAGTAGCACACCGCGGGCATGATTTTAGCACTGCATTGGCCTGCTTGCACGGCACACTTAGCGGAGAGCTTGGCGGCAGCTGCGCGGACGGGCACGAGGGCTGTTTACTGTTCCGTGCAGCTCGCCCGGCGGGCCGGTTAATGTAACACACGGCTGGCGAAGTTGCAAATAATTCCTGAGCAAAGTCAAGTGTGTCTTGCCTATCCAATATGTCCATTACTTGTTGAAGGGAGGGATTGACTAGTTTCAAAATCTGTTCCCTGATACGAACATCAGAAACGTTCTGTGAAATTGCATCACGTACCATTGTATCTGAATAAGGGAGTCCACATTCACACTCAAAAGCACAATCCCTAGTAAGGCCTTGCAAAGTTGCAACCCACTCCCGATTAGTTTGACCGGCCGTACGTTTGGTACGAAAGAACGTATACTATTTGGCAACTACATTGACTGATTCTTTGAAATATGCATCTAATGCAGACAAAATTTCGTCGTAGGACAGAGTTGCTACGTCGCGTCGGGGAAATAATTTCACTATCACTCGGTACGTGTGCACCCCGACGGATGCTAACAAAAAAGGCTGCCGCTCGTTACCTTGAATTCTGTAGGCGGCAAGATGGAATCCAAACTGGCGTGACCACTCCGTCCAGCTTTCCAGTGCCGCATCAAAAGGACGAAAAGGTGGTGCAACTGCGTGTTGTGGCTGCAGTAGCGGTGGAGCGGCGGCTGCCGCATCGTTTTGCATTGCACGTTGACCCTGGACGAGCTGTCCAAGGGCATCCAATAAGGCCTGCGTCTGCTGATTCTGCAAGCGATAAAATTCGGACAGTACATCTGGAGATTGTGGCGAAGCCATGACACAAGTAAATTAGTGCATCAATTGGTACAAACGCGATTTAGCTCGTCGCCGACTGTAGTGGCGTAGCAAGACAGCCAAGCCACTCGGAGGTAGCCGAAAGGCACGCGTTAAGCTCACGCAGATTCGCGTGAGGTCTGGAACAATTAAAGTAATTATCCTATAAAGAAAAGAACGTAGTTCTTGGAATACTTAACTTTAATCCACAATTGGAGAACATCGCTCTTGTTTAGACATTATTACACTGAATATAAACTGGTAATGGCGCCTTGCTAGGTCGTAGCAAATGACGTAGCTGAAGGCTATGCTAACTATCGTCTCGGCAAATGAGAGCGTAATTGTCAGTGAACCATTCCTAGCAACGTCGGCTGTACAACTGGGGCGAGTGCTAGTAAGTCTCTCTAGACCTGCCGTGTGGCGGCGCTCGGTCTGCGATCACTGACAGTGGCGACACGCGGGTCCGACGTATACTAATGGACCGCGGCCGATTTAAAGGCTACCACCTAGCAAGTGTGGTGTCTGGCAGTGACACCACAGTTTGACTGTCCGTGGGATGAGGGGCGGTGCGGGGGAATAAATACCGCCTCCCTCTCTTAGGCCGCCGTCCTCCGTCTGTGTTCTGTGCTTCCACCAAAGCAGAACTGACATAACGTTCATAAAGATCGCCGATTCCTTTTCTTGTAGTGAGAGTGTCTCAGAGTGTCATTCGAATTCCTTTATACATTAGGATTAGTCTCTTCGCTCATTTCAAAATTAAATAAAAACAATCAATCCACAACGCAAAGCAAATTGGAGTACACAGCGTTTGGTAGTGGCTGCAGCGCAATTGTTTGCTGCGGTAGGCAGTGGTAGTTCAGGCCCGAACTCTACCGGTATCTTACGCATCATCGTTCAGAACACTCCACAACTAAAACTGCCACATATAGTGTCCGCGTAATACTGGCCACTCCGTCGAGTTTACCACTATGGCCCCGCCTACACCACTGCACCTGCCGAACTATTTGTTAGCTTCACTTAGGGTCGGAACTCGTACTGCTCACAATTCACACAACTGCCTCGCTGCTCAGAACACCGACACGTGCACAACCTTACTGGCCGACCGACAGACCGACCAATTTCTTGGCAGTCTATACACGTCCCGATCAACTGCACTCAGCGATTACAGGGACGTCCTTTTTTGTGATTTTTTTTATCTTATTTATCTTACGTATATTGTTTATGTTTTACTAGATCCAGCGTGGTTTTACACAAAAAAACGGTGGATTTGCCTTGGCTGTTCTAAGGGTAACAAGGCCAAAAATAGCCGAGAGAGAGCTGTAGGAAAAGGAAAGAAAATGCAAGGAAAGAGAAGCTGGGAGCCGACGATTTTTGTAATTATCTAAGAATTGATGAAACATTCATTTCGTAGCTGCTGAACGTCATCAAACCATTCTCAACGAAAGAGAATAGAGTCATAAGAGAGGCTTTATGCTGCAAGGAGAGCCTGTTAGCTGCAGTACGATTTGTAGCCAGTGGCAGCAGTTAAGAGGACTTCAGATTCAGTGCTGTTGCATTCCCACAATTATTTACTAAAATGATTCCTGAAACCTACAGTGTGATTTCTATTTGACTGAGGAAGTACATCATGGTAAAGCAAAATAAATAAAACAGAATATCTTCATGAAAACGTTATTAATTTATTTATGTTATAAAAGATAACCTGTAAGTTTAAGAAACTGATTTCAGATTCGAAGAAGAGAGACTACTCATGGTGGTGGTGCTCGTCATCTAATAAATAGAACAACAGATCCGTAAGAAGTGAAGCATTTAGCAACTGTTAGAACTCTGAAAATGTTTCGTACTTTGCTCTACATAGCAGAGAGCTTGGATACATACTTACACCAATGAAGCAAGTGTAGTAATGAATTAACCTCCATTAAATGTCGATGTTTCGGTTTCAGATTTCATTTCCGATGACTGTTGGAAATAAAACCTAAAAACAGAAATACAGATGTCGATGGACTTTTATTCTCTCTATGTGCCACACGACACCGTTGGAGATTCGTTAAAAAATGAAAATGAATTTCTTGCATCTGTATTGCAATACTCCTCACACGACGTGTCCCACAAACATCTGCAGTCTTCAAATTTCTCCAGAAACTATGTCCTTAACATTTCGTCCTCCTCGCACTCTATTACATATATTAGAATAGCATTTAATTTTGCGTGCAGTGACAAAAGACGAACTTCTGTCTGGCGGTTGGCACGACAGAGCTACAAACGGCTCAATTTGTTTGGTGGTCCTACCCGCACGACATCCCGACAAGGAAAGTCGTCGGTCAGTCGGTCCATCATTTGACCACGGGACAACTTAATAATGGATATGTACCACGTACTAAAAAGTACCCACTGCATAGAGAAACAGCTGAAAGATTTGAAAGCAAATAAACCACCAGCTCCGGATGGAATCCCAATTTGGTTTTACAAAGTGTACTCTACGGCCTTGCTCCCTTACTTAACCTGCATTTATCGTGAATCTCTCGCCCAGTACGAGGTTACAGGCGACTGGAAATACGCGCAGGTGACTCCTGTGTATAGGAAGGGTACAAGAACAAACCTACAAAATTACAGACCAATATCCCTAACTTTGGTTTGCTGCAGAATCCCGGAAGATATTCTCAGTTCGAATATATTAAACTTTCTTGAGACTGAGATGCCTACGCCCACGAATCAGCACGGTTTTAGAAAACATTACTCGTGCGAACTCAGCTTGTCCTTTTCTTACATGGTATACTGAGAATTATGGATAAAGGGCGACAGGCTGATTCCATATTTCTAGATTTCCGGAAAGCATGGTGGCCCATTGCAGGTTGTTAACGAACGTACGAGCAGATGGAGTAAGTTCATAGATACGTGAGTGGCTCGAAGATTTCTTAAGTAACAGAACCCAGTATGCTGCCCTCGGCGGCAAGTGTTTATCAGGAGTGCCCGAGGGAAGTGTGACAGGACCGCTTTTTACATAAATGATCTGGTGGACGGGATAGGTAGCAATCTGCGGTTGTTTGGTGATGATGCTGTGGTGTGCGGTAAGGTGTCGAAGTTGAGTGACCGTAGGAAGATGCAAGACGACTCAGACAAAATTTCTAGTTGGTGTGATGAATGACAGCTAGCTTTAAATGTGGAAAAACGTAAGTAATGCGGATGGGTAGGAAGAACAAACCTGTAACGTTCGGATACAGTATTAGTAGTGTCCCGCTTGACAGTGAAGTGATTTAAATATCTGTGCGTAACGTTGCAAAGCGATATGAAATGGAACGAACACATGAGAACTGTGGTAGGGAAAGCGAATAGTCGATTTCGGTTTATTGGAATAATTTTAGGAAATTGTGGTTCACATGCAAATGAGACCGCAGATAAGACGTTGGTGCGACCACTTTTTGACTACTGTTCGAGTGTTTGGGATCCGTACTAGGTCGGATTGACGAAGGACATCGAGGCAGTTCAGAGGCGAGCTGCTAGATTTGTTACCGGTAGGTTCGAACAACACGTAAGTGTTACGGAGATGCTTCGGGAACTGAAACGGAAATTCCTGGAGGGAAGGCGACGTTTTATTCGAGGAACAATATTGTGAAACTTCAGCGAACCGGTATCTGAAGCCGATTGCTGAACGATTCTACTACCGCCAACATACATTGCGCGTAAGGACCACGGGGAATTAGGGCTCATACGGAGGCATATAGACGATCGTTTTTCCCTCGCTATATTTGCGAGTGGAGCAGGGGATGGAACGACTAGTAGTGGGACATGGTACCCTCCGCCACGCACCGGGCGGAGTATCTACGTAGATGTAGATGTAGAAAACGCGTACACAGATCCAATTCGTCGTTCCGACAGTCGGTCGGCTAGTGCATGTGTGAGGCCTTCAGACCTACCACACCCCCACGGTGACTGGCTGGAGGAAAAACTCCAGAGACATCGTCTGTAGTATACGGAGAAACCTAACAACGACGATCTGTCGATATTGACCATCACAGAGCAAGGATTGCTGGCACATGCCAGAAATTAGACATCGTGCTACTAAATGGAAAGGTGTCTGAAACAGCAGGCACCTATGACCAGAGGTTGGTGCACTGTATTTGCCGTCTCATTGTCTCAGCGCCGATGCTGCTGACCCGTCTGATTGGCTGACATCCGGGATGTAAGTTTCACAAACTTTCTCAAACTGGAGACGGTAAAATGGCGGCTTACCGTGTTTGCGTAAGCCTACGGGAGACACAGATTCGTCACCCCAGCAAGACTCAGGGCCGTGCTGTCGCTATGCTCTAACTTTGAAGTCCTATGTCGACGTGAGGACAGTGGAACCAGACAATCTTTCGGCAGAGCAGTTCTGCGAATCCACAGCCCCGCAGCGGATTGTAAAGCGTCCCATATTTAAAGCGCCAATGCGCTCAATGCCCCTGCTCTGTGGTGCCTCAGGGAAGAGAAATTTAAGAATCTTATTCCAGAAGCCACTAGTTATGTATTTCCCTCCAACAAAGTTAAGATAATCCAGCTACGAAATTTAATTAGCACAGCAAAGTGAGATGAGACTGCAGTACTGTCACAAGTGCGTCGAGCACCTCGTGGAAAGCATGTCTACGAGGATCCAAGCACGTTACAATGTAAGGGTGGAGTATTTTCTCCTCCCCTCGAATCTAAGTCCACACATGATGGAAAATGTTCAGGTGGTGCAGAGTTTTTTTGATTATTTTCTGTAGTTGCTGTACTCTTTTAACATTTTCAAATTTTCGTTATTGCTTTGCTAATTCTAGTTCTCGTCTTTTATCCTTTGCTGCCTATTTCCTGTTTTAGACTCCCGATAGTTTTCCTGTTGCGTTTACAACAACTATTTTAAGAACATCCCACTGGTTTTCCACATCAGAAATCCTCAAGTGATCATTATTTCTTTCGTCACGTTTTTTTCTGAGGTAGTCCGAATTTGTAGTTCCTTCAAATTTTCTAGGTTCCAAAGATTCAGCTGCTTTCCCTGTAACTTCCTTAACTTAAATAGCATTCCTTTAGTACTCAGTTATCTTCGCAATTAATGTCATCACCCGGATAACTCTTGCAGTCCTTACCATGTTTTCTGCACCCTTCATTTACCAAAATACACTGAAGAGTCAAAGAAACTGGTACACCTACCTAATATCGTGTAGGGCCCCGACGAGCACGCAGAATTTCCGCAACACGGCGTGGCATCGACTCAACTATGTCTGAAGGAGTTCTGGAGGGAACAGTCCTGCAGTCCGTAAGAGAACGAGGGCGTGGAGATCTCTTCTGAACAGCACGCTGAAAGGCATCCTAGATATGCTCAATAACGTTTGTGTCTGGAGAGTTTGGTGGCCAGTGGCATTGTTTAAACTCAGAAGAGTGTTCTTGGAGCCACTCTGTAGCAATTCTGGAAGGGTGGAGTGTCGCATTTTCCTGCTGGAATTGCCCAAGTCAGTCGGAATGCACAATGGACACGAATGGATGCAGGTGATCAGACAGGATGCTTAAGTACGTGTTACCTGTCAGTGTCGTATCAAGACATATCAGGGGTCCCATATCGCTCCAACTGCACACGCCCCACACCATTACAGATCCTCCACCAGCTTGGAAAGCACCTTGCTGACATGCAGGGTCCACGGTTTCATGAGGTTTTCTCCATACTCGTACACGTCCATCCGCTCGAAACAATTTAAAACGAGACTCGTCCGACCAGGCAACATGTTTCCAGTCATCAACAGTGCAATGTCGGTGTTGACTGGCCCAGGCGAGGCGTAAAGCTTTGTGTCGTGCAGTTATCAAGTGGGCCTTCGGCTCCGAAAGCCCATATCGATGATATTTCGTTGAATGGTTTGGACGCTGACACTTGTTGATGGCCCAGCATTGAAGCCTGCAGCAGTTTGTGAAAGGGATGCGCTTCTGTCATGTTGAACGATTCTCTTCAGTCGTCATTGGTGCCGTTGTTGCAGGATCTTCTTCCGGCCTCTGCGATGTCGGAGACTTGATGTTTTACCACTTTCCTGATATTCACTGTACACTCGTGAAATGGTCGTGTGGGAAAAATCCCCACATCATCGCTACCTCGCAGTCTCTGTGCCCATCGCTCGTGCGCCGATTATAGCACCACGCTGAAAGTCACTTAAACCTTGATAATCTGCCATTGTAGGAGCAGTAGCAGTAGCAGTAACTGCGCCAGACACTTGCTATCTTATTTAGGCGTTGCCGACCGCAGCGCCGTTTTCTGCCTGCTTACGTATCTCTGTATGTGAATATGCATGCCTATACCAGTTTCCTTGGTGTTTCAGTGTATAATCAATGTGCTATATTGTATGTATTAAGTCGTCGGCTGTAAACAATGGCAAATGACAGTCGATGCGAACAGGGTAATTACATGCAAAACATTTTATGTGATGTGCTTTGCTGTTAGTAGTTGATAAACGGAGAAATGGCACCTCCATCTCTAATTTTAGATTCCGATTAATGACAGCTTTGGCAGGATGTGTGCACGTAAACAGTGGTAAGTGCCAAAAACATGGCTACTAGCAGCGGTAACGCGTGCTTTCTTCGTCCTAGGTAAATTCTTTTCGCAGTGACTTTTACAAATCTCAATGTGACTACGACTCAGATGAAGATCCTGAATATGTTTCCGAACGCAACTACACTTTGTTGCAAATCAGGTACATTTGAATAGTTATTTAAGCAAGTAAACAATGTTAAGCTGTGTCCCCTACCACAGTTTACATGAATTTACGTGAGAGGGAGATGGTAGAATTGGTGAGGGCTATCCTTTATATTGTTTATTTGCTTGCTAAAATTAACTTTATATTGTACTGAATTATAGATTAATTTTTGAAGTTGTGATACTGTGCAGCGCAAAAATGGTTAACACAAATCTTAATATAAAATACTGAAACAGTTCGAACATTTTAAACCTGTATTTTTGAAAGGTTTCGCAGTAATGTTTCGTTAATTCGCCTATCAAGTAAACATGCTAATCCACGTTAAGTGTACCCAGTCTGCATGTAAACAATGTTAAGTACCTATCGACAAATTTTATGAATAAAATTTTGGGTGAAATTTACCATTCTAAAAATACAGAAATGTATTTCCATTTGCAAATACGAACAACCATCACCTGTATAAGGGAATGACAACAATGAAAATTTGTGACGGACTGGGATTCGAACCCGGATTTCCTACTCTACGCGAGCAGCCGCCTTAATCCATTAGCGCCCAATTTATTTTTAGTTAACACGTATTCTACACTTTTCGAAAACTGTTTCCTGCCAACCAAATTTACGGAAATATGAAGAAATTTTGTTCACTTTTTGCCTAAATGTGAAATTGTGCGCCGTCCTCATATTTTCTCGGCTTTCGTTTGCAGTTTTCATACGGGCATCGTCTTTACTTTTCACGCTTCTGGATGACGTGCAGCTTCTGGTCATATCGTATATCTGGTACAGTATTCTTGGAAAGCGAGATGAGTTTTGTTGGTCTTCACTTAGCTGACATCATTTCAAGACCTTTCTTCAGATATATTCTCGCAGTCTGTCTTCTGAATTCTTTCACTGAAAGAGAAGTTTCTTCATTGCTTCTCTTGAAAGCCAAGTATGCACTCACAACAGTCATGTTTACTATCCTCGTAAAAAGTCAGCAGTACTACCTTTTACCAGGCACCGCAATGATATGTTTCTCTATTAGCCAGTGGAGCACATCGACTCCTCCCATGAAATTCTTGTATATATTCAACGCATGTCGTTGTGGAACACTGACCGTTCCTTACGGGATGTATTCCAACGTTGGACTTCGACGGTTGGAAACGCAGTGTCGAAAGTAGTTGTTAGTGTAACACACTTGTTGTCATTCCATTTTGTGATCAAAACTTCCTTCTTTCTGTCAGATCTGAACTCAAAATATCCCCTTTCTTTCTTTTTCATAACATTATCTGGTGATAGGGGACACTTCCTTGTTCTGCTTTCTCTGATAATTCCGCTTGCACGGAATCCCAGTTCCTTGAGTTGGACGAGCAGGTGATGACTAGTAAAGTAACTGTCAAAAAAATACTTTGTAACTGTTCGGCTCACCAGTACTGGACATTTTCAAAATTGCTTTGTAACACAGTGGTAGATTTGCATTGGCATCATTCTGTTCCTACCGCAATACAGAAAGAAATTGTAACAATAGCTATCAGTACTACATAAAGCCCGAAGTTTACATCCAAAGGGCATGGGCTTCAGTCTGACAAACTGGTTTATTCGCTGATGTCCATAGTATGTCACAATCATTGCATCAACTGTCAAATTTTCCTGAAAGACTTCCCATTTTTGTTAATTTTTTTACCAGAGCCTCTACTAATTTATGATAGCCACTAAAGATCAAGAACCCAAAAAATGCACGAATTTCATCAAGTAAAACTCAAAAAATTATTTTATTTGTACACTCTCTAGTGTATTTTTCAGTTTCCTCTACAATCATGCTTACAACTTCTTCTGAAAATTTTTTCAAAAATCTGCACAGGAGTGAGACCATACAACTTTTCTTTCAGTTCATCCGACAGACAAGAAATAAGCTTTATTCCATAGATCACGAAATGAATATTTCGGAACCTGATCATGCCTTTTAAGTTCCTCTTTACGAGCTCTTTTAGAAGAAAGATGAGGAATATCTTCGTTGTCACTCTCATGTAAAATTTCAGTGGTACCTGCAATATTACTTACACAGTATTTCCTAACAAGTCATCTTCAATATTTTCCTCATCGGTCTGCTCATCTATATCTGGAGGTAGAGCTACTATGTCTACTTCTATTTCTTCAGAAAATAAGTATTCTACTGCCTCTTCAACAGTTTTGAAAACATGGCGAGCCACGGCAAAGAAATCTGACAACACCGAATAACATAACATTTAGCACGGAACGGTCAGTGTCCTCAAACGAAGACAGCAAGTTTTCGTGCACTGGGACACAAAATGTAATAAACTATTTACGCCTACATAAGAACCAAACAGTATCACGGTATTAAATTACGAGTGGCAAAATAGAAATAACCGCCAGGATCTGCAAAACACTCCACTTGTGTTAACAGTCTTCAATTGCATAAGTGTAGCAGAGAAATACCTATTGTTGACGGAAAGCTTACTTTACAACAACAAAGGCCCGTTGTTGGTTTGGAGTCCAGTGGGTTAACCGTCTTGGCTACCCGCGCACGACTCGCGGCCAGTCCCAAACTTCCATATATCGTCGTTCCTGCGTCATAACCTGTACTTCTACACGTCAAGTTCCATGGGACCAAATTGAGGAGCAAATCTCCAAGGTCCTAGAACGTGTCAGTACATGAGATTACAACATAAAAAGTAATAACAGATAAAAATAAATGTTCATGAACCTGAAAATAGTCAGTCCATAAGTTTAAGTAAAGGCTATCAGCAATACAATAAGAATCAGCTTAATTTTTCAAGGAACTCCTCGACAGAATAGAAGGAGTAACCATGAGGAAACTCTTCAGTTTTGATTTCAAAGTGCGTGGATTACTGCTAAGATTTTTGAATTCGAGTGGCAGCTTATTGAAAATGGATGTGGCAGTATACTGCACATCTTTTTGCACAAGAGTCAAGGAAAACCGATCCAAATGCAGGTTTGGTTTCTGCCGAGTATTAACCGAATGAAAGCTGTTTATTCTTGCGAATAAACTAATATTGGTAAAAAAACGACAATAAGGAATATACATATTGAGAGGCCAATGTTAAAATACCCAGACTCGTGAACAGAGATCGACAAGTGGCTCGTGAACTCACACCACTTATTGCCCGAACCTCCAGCTTCTGAGCCAAATATATCTTTGTAGAATAGGAATATTTACCCCAAAATATAATATCATACGACATAAGTGAATGAAAATAAGCAAAGTAGACTAATTTTCGTGTCGAAGTATCACTCACTTTTGATACTGTTCGAATAGTAAAAATGACAGTATTAAGTCTTTGAACAAGATCCTGAACATGGGGTTTCCACTACCGCTTACTATCTATCTGAACACCTAGAAATTTGAACTGTTCAGTTTCACTAATCATATGCTAGTCCTGTGAAATTAAAACGTCAGGTTTTGTTGATTCTTTGTTAGAAACTGTAAAAACTGAGTCTTACTGTGATTTAACGTTACTTTATTTTCTACAAGCCATGAACTGAGGTCATGTGCTGCACTATTTGAAAGCGAGTTAATGTTGCACACAACATCCTTTATTGCCAAGCTGGTGTCATCAGCAAACAGAAATATTTTAGAGTTACCCGTAATACTAGAGGGCATATCATTTATATAAATAAGGAGCAGGAGTGGCCCCAACACTGATCCCTGGGGCACCCCCCACTTGATAGTACCCCACTCAGATTCCACATCACAGCCGTTATCAACATTGTGAATAATGACATTTTGCTGCCTGTTGCTAAAGTAAGAGGTGAACCAATTGTGAGCTACTCCCTATATTCCTTAATGGTCCAACTTCTGGAGCAATATTTTGGGATCAACACAATCAAATGCCTTAGTTAAATCAAAAAATAGCCGAGCGTTCGAAACATTTTGTTTACCCCATCCAGTACCTCACAGAGAAAAGAGAATATAGCATTTACAGCTGTTAAACGACTTCTAAAGCCGAACTATACGTTTGATAGCAAATCGTATGATATAAAATGATCAATTATCCTTCCATACACAGCCTTTTCAATAACTTTTGCAAACACTGATGGTATAGAGATAGCTCTAAAATTATCTACATTATCCCTTTCTTCCTTTTTATAAAGCGGCTTTACTACTGAGTACTTTAATCGCTCAGGAAACTGACCATTCCTGAAGGAAAAATTACAAATATGGCTAAATACAGGGCTAACATGTGCAGCACAGTACTTTAATATTCTGCTAGACACTCCATCATAACCATGAGAGTCCTTAGTCTTCAGTGATTTAATTATTGACTCAATCTCCCTCCAGTCTGTATCAAAAAGGAGTATTTCAGACATCAATCTCGGAAAGGCTGTTCCCAAGAAAGTTATATGATTTCCTGTAGAAACTAAATTTTTGTTTAATTCACTAGCAATGCTCAGAAAATGATTGTTAAATACTGAACATATATCTGATTTATCAGTAACGGAAATATTTTTACTGCGAACTGACTTTATATCGTCGACCTTGTGCTGCTGACCAGACACTTCCTTCACAACTGACCATATGGTTTTAATTTTATCCTGTGAATTAGCTATTCTATTTGCATACCACATACTCTTTGCCTTCCTAATAACATTTTAAGCACCTTACAATACTGTTTGTATTGGGCTACTGTAGCTTGATTGTGACTACTTCTAACATTCTGATATAATTCCCGCTTTGTTCTACATGATATCCTTATCCCACTAGTCAGTCACCCGGGCTGTCCATTACTGTTAGTACCCCGTTTAGAATGTTCTAATGGAAAGCAAGTCTCAAAGAGCATGAGAAATGTATTATGGAAAGCATTGTATTTATCATCTTTATTATCGACACTATAAACACCTTGCCACTCTTGTTCCTTGACAAGTTTTAAAAAACTCTCTATTGCTGTTGGATTTACTTTCCTACATAGTTTGCAATTAAATATGACATTGGTTTGAGTACAAAAGCCTTTTAGTGTTAAAATTTGTGCATCATGGTCTGAAAGGCCATTCACGCTTTTACTAACAGAATGCCCATCTAGTAATGAAGAATGAATAAATATATTGTCTATGACTGTGCTACTGTTCCCCTGCACCCTAGTTGGAAAAAACACATTTTGCATCAGATCATACGAATTTTGGAGATCTACCAACATCCTTTTTCTTGCAAAATCATATACAAAATTAATATTGAAGTCACCACATATAACTACTTTCTGGTACTTTCTACAAAGTGAATCAAGACACCTCTCTAACTTGAGCAAAAATGCTCTGAAGTCGGAGTTAGGGGACCTATAAACAATAACAATTAGAAGTTTAGTTTCATTAAACTCAACTAACGCTGCACAACTTTCAAATATCTTTTCAGTGCAGTGTTGTGTTACGTCTATGGACTCAAATGGAATACTGTTTTTTTACGTACAGAGCCACTCCCCCACCTCGCAAGTAACTCCTTGAGAAACAGCCAGCTAATCTGTAGCCTGATAAAGGAAGCCTCTGAATTATCAAATTATTTAAGTGGTGCTCTGATATACCAATAATTTCAGAGTCAACATCTATTGGCAGTTCACTAACTTATATTTTGATGAAATATTCTAATTCCTTCTCGACTTGGAAACATTACATCCTCTGAAAGTGAGCCCTTAGTTAGAGGGACTTCCTTTAAGCATGTATACCTATCAGCTGACTTCAATCTAAAAAAGGTGCAGCTCTAACACCAACTACTACAGGAATTTTTCCGTGAGTGACACCACCACCAACACCCACTACACTGTCACCTATAAGCTTAGCCATCCTCCCCTTCCCGTACCTATTGAGGTGCAGGCCACGCCTAGTGAACCCCGTTCTACTGATAGACCCAACTGGCACCACTGAGATGTGACCCATGCCCTCTGCCATCAGTGCCCTTCCCAGCCCCACGTTGACGCGCCTAACAGCCGCAGCGTGGCCTACATTGATGTTTTAAGCATCATCTTGCTTCCCAGTGTTGAGGAGCAATTCGAGGGGGGTGATTGCATCTTTGAACACGACCGAGCACCAGTTCGAAATGCACGGCCTGTGGCCGAGTGGTTACACGACAATAACATCCCTGTAATGCACTCGACTGCACAGAGTCCTGACCTGAATCCCAGAGAACACCTTTGGGATGTTTTGGAACGCCGACTTCGTGTCAGGCCCATCGACCGACATCGATAACTCTCCTCATTGCAGCACTCCGTGAAGAACGGGCTGCCATTCCCCAAGAAACCTTCCAGCACCTGATTGAACGTATGCCTGCGAGAGTGAAAGCTGTCATCAAGACTAAGGGTGAGCCAACACCATACTGTATTCCACCATTACCGATGGATGGCGCCAAGAACTTATAAGTCATTTTTAGCCAGGTGTCCAGATATTTTTGATCACCTAGTGTGTGTCATCGCTGTAAATATATTATTTGAAACAGTGACATATCTGAATTACATGCAACTGAAATATCTTATCGACGAGATTTTATTGAAACTTTAGTATACAATTTCTCAAAATTTTACCAGCTGATGTCTTTATAATACGATTATTCATAAGTACTTTCGGGATATCAGAAGATGTTTGTGTGAAAACGGTAAGATGAACAAGAAAGACACACATTTCAGTGGATAGAAATATATCAGTGGGTTTCCAACTACATTACGGGTGCTGAATACGAGCACCGTTTGTGACGTGACAGACATCATTTCATTGAAGTCCCTGCTGCTGCACGGGGAGACGCAACGAGAGCAGTTCGCTTTGGATACCTGTTTCCTGGCTTGCCTGTCTGTCGGTGTTAACTGTATATATGAAAACTGCACTCAGTGATGTTTTCACCCAGCCATAAGTCTTTGAAATTTGCACCCAGTATACCTGGAAACTACATGCTCAGTACGTCGCGGCCTACCTGCTTCCCAAGTACGTGCTAACCCGTTCCCTCCCTGCGCTGGGGGGTGTTGCGTGGCCCTGTCTCAGCCTCGTCGACGCCGCCATGCAAATGACCAACGTCAGCAAAATAGCCTACTGCCGGAAGAAGACCAACAACATCACCAACTGTCTACAAAACGCTCTTCGATATTCCGTCTTAAGTACGCATATGGCGCTGGTTCTACTTTTTTTAACATCTAAATCCTACTTTTCCTTCTTTTAGAATGCATATCTACATCTACATAACTACTCTGCAGTTCACACTTATGTGCCTGGAACCGAATTCATCGAACCACTTCCACACTATATGACTGCGTGATGTCTGTTCTTTCGAACATGTCAGAAAGAACCACGCATTTATATAGTAGATATGCGTAGCTGGGCAATGGATCCACTTTCTTCGGTGTGGATGCACAAATATGTCCTACCTGCTGTGGGAATCTCAGAGTAGCGAACAGTGAGTAAAATGGACAGGGAATGCGGACAGGTGACGCTGGCTGAGAGTGTAGATCGGATGTGAGACGTGCCGCGGTAGTCCGCTCTGTGTCCTGGACGGCGCTGTCATTAACACACCTGCCCAGTAAGCACGAAATTACGGCTTCGAATCCTGGTCCGGTACACATTTTCGCTCGTCGCCGATGATTCCGCGTAATGTCCTGCTGCAGCTGACTGCAGTGATCCCTTTCAAGTTACATACTTCCACACTATTTCTTTGCCGTTTGATTCTCGGAGAGCGCGCTGGAAGATGGACACTTAAATCTTTCCGCGCAGCCTCCGATTTCTCTTATTTTGTTACAGTGACCATTCCTGCCTATGCGATGAACAAACCATTTTGCAATCTGGGGAGAAGTCGGACACTGAAGTTTCCTGAAAAGATCTCGCCGCAACAAAATGGTTCAAATGGCTCTGAGCACTATTGGACTTAACATCTGAGGTCATCAGTCCCCTAGAACTTAGACCTATTTAAACCTAACTAACTTAAGGACATCACACACATCCATGACCGAGGCAGGATTCGAACCTGCGACCGTAGCGGTTCCATACTGAAGCACCTAGAACCGCTCGGTCACACTGGCCGGCCTCACCGCAACAAAGAACGCCTTTGTTTTAATGACTACCAACCCAACTTGCGTATCATAACCGTTACCCACACTACCCTCTTTCGAGCTAATACAAAATGAGCTAACCTTTTTCCAACTTTTTCGATATTCTACGTCATCCTATGTGGTAAGGATCGCATTCAGCACAGCAATACTCCAGCAGAGGGCAAACAAGCGTACTGTAGGCGGTCTCTAAGCGGATTTGTTGCATCTTTTAAGTGTTCTGCCAATAAAACGGTGTCTTTGGTTTACCTTACACGCAATATTATCTAGACTATGTGACCAAAAGTATCCGGACACCTGGCTGAAAATGACTTACAAGTTCGTGGCTCCATCCATCGATAATGCTGGAATTAGATACGGTTTCGGTCCACCCTTAGCCTTGATGACAGCTTCCACTCTCGCAGGCATACGTTCAATCAGGCGCTGGAAGGTTTCTTGGGGAATGGGTGCCCATTCTTCACAGAGTGCAGCACAGAGAAGAGTTATCGATGTCGGCCGGTGAGACCTGCCACGAAGTCGGCGTTCCAAAACATTCCAAAGGTGTTCTATAGGATATAGGTCAAGAGTCTGTGCAGACCAGTCCACTACAGGGATGTTATTGTCGTGAAACCACTCGGCCATAGGCCGTGCATTATGAACAGGTGTTCGAACGTGTTGAAAGATACTATCGCGATCCCCGAATCGCTCTTCAACAGTGGGAAGCAAGAAGGTGCTTAAAACATCAATGTAGGCCTGTGCTGTGATAGTGCCACGCAGAACAATAAGGGGTGCAAACCCTTTTCCGTGAAAACCACGTCCACACCATAACACCACCGCCTCCGTATTTTACTGTTGGCACCAAACACGCTGTCAGATGACGTTCACTGGGCATTCGGCATACCCACACCCTGCCATCGGATCGCCACATTGTGTACAGTGATTCTTCACTCCACACAACGCTTATCCACTGTTCAATCGTCCAATGCTTACGCTTCTCACACCAAGCGAGGCGTCGTTTGGCATTTACCGGCTTGATGAGTGGCTTATGAGCAGCCGCCTAACTGTCATAGTACTTGCAGTCTATCCTAATGCAGTTTGGAATTCCTGTGTGATGGTCTGGATAGATGTCTGCCTATTACGACCCTCTACAACTGTCGGCGGTCTGTCAGTCAACAGACGAGGTCGGCCTGTATGCTAGACGTGTCCCTCCACGTTTCCACTTCACTATTACATCGGATACAATGGACCTACGTACGTTTAGGCGCGTGGAAATCTCGCGTACAGACGTCGGACACAAGTCATACCCAATCACTTGACCACGTTCGAAGTCCGTGAGTTCCGCAGAGCGCCCCATTATGCCCATGTCTAATGAGTACTGAGGTCGCTGATATGGAATATCTGGCAGTATGTGGCAGCACAATGCACCTAATATGAAAAACGTATGTTTTTAGTGGTGGCCAGATACTTTTGACCACATAGTGTGCGTGATCGTTCCAGTTAAAATTATTCGTGACTCATATACCTAGAAACTTAATTGAATTGACATTCTTTACATTTTATGTGATTTATCGTGTAACCGAAATATAACTGATTTCTTTTAGTATTCATGTGGATAACACCACACATTTTTCATTACTTAGGGTCACAATTACCACTTTTCGCACCTTACACATATTTAGTCTAAATCATTTTGCTGTTGGTTTTGATGTTACGATGACTTTACTAAACGAGTAATGACAGCATCATCTGCAAACAGGCTAAGAGGACTGCACAGATTGTCTCCTAGATCGTTTATCTAGATTAAGGACAGCAGAGTGGCTATAACACTTCCTCGGGGACGTCAGATATCTTTTCTCTTTTACTCGATCTCGTTCCGTAAATAACGACGAACTGTGGCCTTCCTAACAGGAAATCTCGGATCTAGGCGCACAACTGAGTCGATACCCGATAGGCACGCAATATTATTAGAAGTAGCTTCTGAGGAATGGTAACAAAAGCTTTCTCGAAATATAGAAATATGGAATCTTTCTGAGATCCCTATCGATAGCACTCATTACTTTGTCGGAATAAAGAACAAGTTGTGTTCCACAAGAACGATTATATTGAATCCGTGCTAAGTGTTAATAGATCATTTTCTTGGAGGTGATTCATAATGTATGAATACAGTATAGAGATACAGATTTGTATTTCAACGGATTACTCATATTCACTTCCTTGAGTATTGGCATGACCTGTGCAACTTCCCCGTCTTTGGGTACGGATCTTTCGTCGAGCGAGCGGTTGCTAAATATTTGAGCTATTAGATCAGCATACTCTGAAAGGAACCTAACTGGTGCCGGCCGAAGTGGCCGCGCGGTTCTGGCGCTGCAGTCTGGAACCGCGATACCGCTACGGTCGCAGGTTCGAATCCTGCCTCGGGCGTGGATGTGTGTGATGTCCTTAGCTTAGTTAGGTTTAACTAGTTCTAAGTTCTAGGGGACTAATAACCTCAGCAGTTGAGTCCCATAGTGCTCAGAGCCATTTGAACCATTTGAATCTAACTGGTATACAGTCTGGACCAGAAGTTAAGTGATTTGAGTTGTTTCGGTAAAAGAAGAACTCTGGTTCCAAGTTACTCATGTAAACAGCAGTTGTTGATTCGAATTCTGGACTATATACTTTGTCTTCTTGTAACTCCGCTTTAGCGGTAGAGTCATCGATAACGTTATCATGCATACTCCATTCTGATATGAAAAATCGTAATGCTTTGTCACCTTAAATATTTTTGTTCTTTTGTTGCGTAAGTTATGAAATTACGTAAGCTGTGAGAATATTCCGTTTTTCTTTTAAAGTGTATCTTACTTAACATACAATTTTATAGTACTCATGTTATCTTCCACTTTGCAATAACGACCACGACATTCCGAATTATCCAGGAGTGTTGCTCTTACATAATTTTCACATCACAAAAAAGAGAAGTGATACAAATATTAGTGTCAGTGGTGTTGAGAAACAGCTGAAATCGGTAAAATTTAATAGCCCCCTTTTAACCGTAATCCATCATAGATCCTTCGAACAAAAATCGTTGCACAGTGGCTGCAAAAAGGCACAGGTGGCACCCATCTACAACAACCGGATCAGAAGTGAATCACAAAACTAGTGTCCAAGATTAATTTGTTGTAGAACCTTAGAAAATATGCTGAATTAAAATGTAATGAGGCACCTCCTCCAGATTCTGAAAACATCGACCATGTGAAACCCAACTCGGCCAGGTAGATATACTATTTCTCGATTTCTCATCTCATCTCATCATACTCAATACCACATCTGCGCTTACTAGCAAAAGTACGATCGTATAGGGCATCAAGGGAAATTTGTGAGTGTGTAACCGTCCCGTACAAATTAAAAATATAAAATAATGATGTGCACCTTCCCGAACAGAAAAGAAAAATAATTAAACTTGGTTCTGAGGTATGAAAACTGATAAATCTTAACTCGTGAAAAACATAAATTTTGACGTAAGCAGCGCTACGCCATGGCCCTGTGAAATCAATCTGAATCTGTCCGTGAGAAATAAACTGAAAAATTCTTACCTCGTGATGGTGTCGCCGGATAACTCTGTCCATATATCTGCTCGTAAATGGCACAGCGTAGTGCAATGCTGGCCTATCTACTAATACTGGATAACATTTGTCTGAGATCTGAATTACGAGAAAAACTGACTTTACTTAGTGACAAAGTTGCACAGCTGGTCGTCTGATTTTTAAAGACCACATGACTATGATCTGACAAAAATTCTGGAATATTTTAATTTAGATAAATGACTGGATCGGGACTGGCAATGACTTAACGGGAAATTATACTTTTATAGTTGACTGGTAAAAACAATTATATTCTGAAAATTTTTTACCTTATTGATAAAGATCTACAATCCATTACACGGGGAAATTGAATATATTACAAATCTGGGTCAACTGGTGCGTGACGAATCTCAAAAGAAAAGACTGAAACAAATTCATATCAACATCTCAGACAAGTGACTTAACTATGCGCATGCCAATAAAAATAATAAAATTTACCCTACAATAAATGGTTACTTAATTACACTGCTGATTTTTCATTATATTAACAATTATTCATTTGTTCACAATCATCTGATTCCATTGTATCATTTAGATCTGCGGCTGATCACAATTATTATTCAGTTCCATATAGTAAAATTTTACAATTTGTTCTACACTGTGACTTTAACAACTGCTAACTATAAACTGCGCTATACCAGCGACAGACTACAAGCAGAGACTGCTCTGATCTGCGACTCTATTACAGCTCTCCTTTTGACAAGGGCAAAGATATTTTATGTCTCAGGCAGCGCCTGTGAATTGTCATTCTAGCAAGTGAGCAATACATCGAGATTAAATTTGCTCCAGCAGGGTGGTGAACCCCTTCCATAACCCTCCACTGGGAGGTAAAAATATGGCAGCGATGGTGAGTCAATTGGACTTGCCATGAGCAACAAATTTTTCTATTGCAAATAGATATGAAATATTTAGTTTACTAAGTCTACAAAATGAGTTTTGGTAATTAATATATATATATATATGTTTTACATAGTTACAGAATATATATGAAATCACTGACAAATTATATAAGTACCGGTTTTGAACATACAAAGGTAGCTATGAATACTAAGAATCAGATAAAATGCACATGCACTGTCAATTCAAATTATTGTTTAGTACAAATCTTTAGTATCTTTTATAAGAAGGTGAGGAATGGAAAGGATAGCATCGTGATTGTAGCACAGTGGGTTGCACATAGCTGCACTGAATATTCCGTATCTTTTCACAGAAGCACAACACCAGGTGTGACAATCTGAAGTTCTCTTTTCTGAAGTATTAACCAGTGCAGCCAAGATACTGAAATGTAGTACTAATATTGTATGTTGCCCTTGTAGTACATTAGGTACACCAAGCAGTAGGTCCATAACAACATCTCTGTTGGTCAGTGTGGTGTACAGCTTGACATGTCAACATCACATTCTTGTAGAATCAATTATTTGTGCATCAACGCAGAATTAGTGCAAAAAAATCCAAACGGAGTGCTCCATGACCATGAGGATTGGCAGGGGTATAGGAAAGTCTCATTAATTGGTGATAATTGGGTCAGAGGTTCAAGGATACATTTAGTCTTATAACATTTTGTGAAAATTATGTTATTGACATCAATCCACAGTTATAAAGTATAAGCTGAGTTTCCGTCCCATAACATATGTAAGTTAAGCTCACATGAGCGTTTCATTAGCGGTTTTATATAGTATATACTTGATTTGACTTTATTAGTAGATCAAGGAAAATTTTTTATATGACTCATTTATGTGACTTCTAGGAATCTTTACATGGCAATTTCACTAAATGTTGTGGCGTTCAAAGGCCAAACAGTAAAATTAAAACATTAAATAAGTGTAACATAGAAATAATCAGTAGTAATCTTATATATCCTTAGCTTGAGAAGTGTTGGAACTCAGTGGCCTTTCAAAATTTCATTAACTGATACAAATGATATACAAATTTTATCCAGAAATACTTGTTATTGCATGTAGCTTTAGCTGCTAGTAAGTACGTATAATATTGTGTAAGTGACATGAGAGACACTTAAAATGTATGACATTTAATCTAGTGATCAGGTTGCCTGGGCTAATAATACATACAGGCAATGGAATCTATATATAACACAAGAAAAGAATTTTGGAATATATAGTACGTATATTTTTGTTTTATGGACTAGCAATGCATTGCTTTTGGATTAATGGTTAGTTGGTGGTGCATGAGAATATTTGCTTTGATTTACTGCTGGAAATAAAATGATTAACGTCATTTGTCACTCGTCATGAGTGAGCTGCAGCAAGGTTATCAAATAAGTAAAGTAAATGTGATCACATTCATGAATGATAGAAAGAAGTAGATAAAATACAAGTAGTGGAACAAGCTTAATAACTAAGTGTCTGTAGCATATAACACAAAATAACATATTTAAAAAATGATTCTGGTGACAGGAAATGTTATTCCTGGAAAAAAATACAAAGTGGATTATTAAGCAGAAAGAAAAAATGTATGCATATTATGCAGAAAAAGTAATAAACTCTAAATTAACAGGTAATGAAAAATTGTGTTTAATATGAATGTCTTCTAGCTGTCTCTTCCAAAAATATTTATTCATTATACTATGCGATACATGACATACTGTCAAAAAAACCTACAACAAATACTTAAAAAACTCCATTACATCTCATAATTAAAGAGAAAACTTCATCATTATCATCGTATGCAAAAGAATAAAGACTTCAGTATTCATCATCCTCATTTGTTTGTGTCAGCTCAAGGCATGACTTCTCTAATTTCATTCTCTGTCATATAACATTATTACCATTATCATTCTCTTTCATATTTCTTCATACAACTGCGTCATTCTCTTTCATGTTATTTCATTCTCATCATCATTTCACATATTATAGAGTTTCTTACATCTAACATACCTCATCACTAAAATTAACGTATACAGTTTTACTTGATGGTCTGCCATAATCGCGTCATACTCTGAAAGAAAGATAATTAGTCAATACTGCTATCATATGGTGTGTATAGTGTATTCTTGTTAGTGGTTGTTAATTTCGGTCCATTTACTTTCATGGCAAAGTCTTGCATTTTCTCTTTCGTTCTGATGGAAAAATATCCACGTCAATTTAAAGTAAACACTGTGGTTAGTTAACTTATCTCTTTTACAGGGTATTGCTTTCTGTAAATGATGAATATGGATCAATATCTAGCCTTTACATTATATACACATTAATCGAAAACTTACTTCTAAAGATATGATCAAATATAAAATAGTAATTTTTTTGTTTTATAACACACGACGAGGTATGTGCATATAGCATAGCATATCAGAAAAATGTGGTAGGTACAAATCCATAGACAAGAATATATTCAAGTTCAGAAATGCATACTCAATATCACAATGTAGTGCCATAAAGAAATATGAAATGAACAAGATAGTGGTACATTATAAGCCAAAATGTCAAAGTGAACTTGTGTTTGTTATATCTTAAAAACTACCTAGTATATACAGAGAATATTCTACTTTCTATATGAAAACCAACATATATACATTATAAAGTGGAAAATGTCAATTTGACAAGAAAAATTATTGTGCACAGTCTGATATTACGACAAGAAAAGCGACCTGCTAAGCTCATCTTGCCGGGCATTTGTCAAGAAAAATACTATCATAATCAGTATGTGGAGACATAAATGTAAATGTAACTGCAAATGGCATTACAGTGTGATAAATCATAAAACAAGTTCATTCTACAAAGGGTTGGACGTTTGAAATGTAGTGGTTACCTTTTGACTTTCTGGTTGGTAAAGTTTCGATATGTACTACATTGGGGTGAGGAATGCTACGGATTCTATGCGGACCAGCGTATAGAAGTTTAAATTTACTGCATCTATGCTTTCCTCTATTGGATAAATATTGTGTGCGTGCCAATATCTTCTGTCCTATGCGAAATTCACGGAGTTTACAAAACTGTTTTTGCTGTCTTTTGCGGCGCTGTGCGGCACGCTTGAGATTGTTGAGGGCAATGTCAATTATTTCATGGTGATGCAGTCGACGTGATGAGGGAAAAGATACCAGTTCATTAATTTTATTGGGTGGTTCAACGTTTTTCAAAATAGCAGTGGGAGATAGTATAGTGGATTCATTTGGCATAGAATTAGTTACATCTTGGAATGAAAAAGTGTGTTTGTCCCAATCAATATGTTTCTAATGCAGTGTATTCTACATAATATACCAATTTCCATCATCCAACGTTCAAAAGGGTTGGAGGAAGCATGATATTTGGATATATAAATCGGAGAAATGTTTCTAGCTTGTAACATACATTTCTACGTTGCAGATCGAAATTGGGGTCCATTGTTGGAAATTACTTTCGGGAAATGACCTACATGAGGTATAAAATGTTTTACGAATGCATTTGAAACAGATTTAGCAGTAGCTTTGCGTAACGGAGTAAAAGTAACAAATTTCGAAGTGAGTTCAACAGCGACAAAAATGTAACAAAAACCTCTATTAGATCTAGGAATCTGTCCAAAGGTGTCTAAAGCGGCCATATGCCTTAATTTAATGGGTACAATAGGATATGAAGGTGGAATATGTGAAGTAGTGGATGATTTGGCTTCCTGGCAGATTTTACATGACGCTAAAACTCGTTGAATACGTTTTCCATGTTGACAAAATAACAATTCTGTCTTAGGATGAGAAAACATTTTCTGGCTCCATAATGGGCGTAGCTTAAGTGAATATACCAGATTAATTTGTTAACAACCTCTTCAAGAATGCAGAGTAACCAACTGTTGCTGTCAGGGCGAGAATGGCGAAACAGAATATTGTTAAATATAGTATAATTGTTTCTAATGGTAACGTTATTCCTGTCTTGCCAAAGGTAATTAATTTCCTTCCATACATTATCTTTGCTCTGTTCTTTCGCAATGTCTCGTAATGAGGACGAAATGAAATTCTCAAATGCAACTTGTTGAATATACATGAGGCTGAAATTTGTTTGACAGAAGTTGGCTACGACGTCTTGACGATTGTTGCTGAGAGAACGGGATAGTGCGTCTGCTACAATGTTTTTCGCACCGGAAATGTGAACAATTGTAAATTCAAATTCCTGTAAATAAATTTTCCATTTACTTCATCTGTCATGTGTGAATTTGGCGAAAAGTAAAAACTGCGTAGTTCTATGGTCTGTGCAAGCAGTAGTATGTCTTCCATAAAGAAAATGCCTAAATCTGGTAAATGCCCATACAACACATAATGTTTCAAGGTCTGTAACTGAATAATTCCGTTCTGCAGATGATAGAATGCGACTTGCAAATGCGATGTTTTTGATTACTATAGTACCATTTTCTTTGATTTCCTGAAAAATGTGTACGCCTAGAGCGATGTTTGAACTGTCTGTAGCAATGGAAAATTTTTTGGTGGGATCTGGGTGTGATAAAAGTGGTGCGTTCGTGAAGCATGTTTCAGATTAATAAATTCAGATCGTGCTTGGTTATCCTAGGACCAAATAGTGTTTTTGCCTGTCAACTGGCATAATCTGGGGAGATCCAAAGCAGAGTAATGAATAAATTTACGAAAAAAATTAATTATTCCTAGAAAACTACGGAGTTGTTTCTTAGTCGTTGGAACAGTAATGTCACGTAAAACTTGAAGTTTTTCAGGGTCAGGCGCAATGCCTTCTGCTGAGATTACATGTCCAAGAAATTTTATGCAGGTTTTGCCAAAGTGCAATTTGCTAAGGTTAACTGTGAGTCCTTGTGCGCGAAAAGTTTGTAACAGTTGTTCAAGAATGAAATTATGTTGAGACCAGTTAGCTTCTGCTATAAGGATGTCTGCTTACATTTTAATTCTATCTGTAAGTTCTTTCTGAAGTACTGTGTTCATACCACGAATAAATGCTGCTGAAAAAATTGATAAACCAAACGGTAATTTGCAAAATTGATAACAATCACCAAAACAGAGAAAAGCTGTGTACTTTCTGCAGTTCGGGTGCAGTTGAATCTGCCAAAACCCTGTTTTAAGTCTAAGGTGAAACAGATAGCCGTACCATGAAATTTCTGAAGAAGTTCTTCTATTGTCTGTGGGCGATCGATTTCGGTAATGGTAATGTCATTAACGTGACGAGAATCAAGTACAAGGCGAAGTGAGCCGTCTTTCTTCTTAACAATGTAAAGCGGGTTTATATATGGACTAACTGCCGGTTCGATAATGCCTTGTTCTAGCATAGCTTGTAGTTCTTTCGTGACTTCTTCTCTATGGATATAAGGAACAGGATAATGTTTGGCTTTAAATATGTCGTGCTGTTTAACTTGAAATTCATGCATAAAACCGGACATAGTACCAGGGATGTTGTCGAAAATTGGGGCTTGCTGTAAAAGCATACTGCGTAGTCGACTACGTTCGTCATCTGTATTTGCGTTGCTCTGTTTTACTTTCTCATAAATCGACTGTATCACGTCGTAATCAAATTCGTCCGGTTTATCGTAGTTGTGTACATACGTATCTGTGAAAAATGTGGAATGCCAGTCTATGTTATGGGATGTAGAAATGACTTCTATTCGATTAATTGCCTGTTCTTCTGGTGATAATGTGTGCTGAATCTTCAATTCAAGCTGTTCTTTTCCATTATTTAACATCAAATAAGACTTTTTGAAATCTATGATTGCGTCGTTTTGTACCAAAAGATTCGTGCCTAAAATAACGTCAATAAAGGAACAATCCAAAAGTTTGTGGGAAACGTTTAACCTGCAATAAAATATGATAAGTGTGTCTGTAATTTTACATCTACTCCTTTACCGGATACTGCACCTCTTACTTTAGTTTAGTCTAGTGGTAACGTAGGATAATTGTTTTCGTTGTTACATTTGTTGAAAGCCTCTTCATTTATTACCGAAATAGGTGATCCAGAATCGATTACTGCTGAAAATGTGAATGATCCAATTTTTACTTCAATAACAGGGTGGGAAATAGTTTTTTGTATAACTGGTTTTTCATGTAAAAGCGTATCTCGGATATCGTCAAACGTAATGACATTTTCGTGAACAAAATCTTGTGTATCAAAAGTATTGCTCACGTCTGCTGGAGGATGCAACTGGTGCTGTATCTAGTCAGATTCTTTCTGGCGTGCTGTTATATGCGGGAGGATGTTGTGACATTTCAACTATCTGTACTGTTCTGTTACTTCGTTCTGACGTACTAGGTTGAGGATGATATCGGCTCTCTGCTGTTGACAAAACCTACTGTTATTAAAGATGCGCTGACAACTGTACTCATTGCATTTGCGTTTGTCATGATAGTTACTATTATACGACAAGTTGCGATGAGAGTTGAAATAACGGTTTTTCTGTACGTATAGGTTTCGTTGTTGCTGAGCGTTACTGCTCGGCGGAGCCGATGCTATACGTGCACGCGGCGTAACATTAAAGTTTAGCTGCCTTGGAAATTACATTGTTGTTTAGGTATGCTAACCGGCTGGTTCTGTTGCTGTTGGAGAAAAGCCTCGATTGATGCCAAAATATGTCTGCGGTTGCTTGTAACTTTGTGGGTACTGATGATTAAAATTCTGTCTGTTATTAAAGTCGTGCTGGTAGTTCTTGTCATTTCGGGAACGTCTATCTCCTTTGCTATTAAAATAGCGTGGCTGGTCGTAGTTGCCGTACACCTGTTGTCCTTGGTTATGTTGTGGAAAATTTTTATTTATGAATGAATAATCTGACTGCTGGACTTCCAAAAGTTGTAATAAATCTCTAAATGTAGAAATGTTTTCTTTCTGTTGTCCAGTTAATCGAGGTAATTTCGAAATGGTTCGCATAAATATTGGTTTTGCTTTACCATACGTTCAAAGAATTGCGTGATAGTGGGGAAATTTGTGTCTTCAAAATTCGGTAGGCTGATTAACTGATCCTTGATACCGCGTTGTGTCGTTTTCGACCAATACGCTGACAGAAAATCATTTTGAAATTCTTCGACTGAGTAACATTGTCTTGCGATCTGTGTCATTCGAGTTACCAGTTCGCCTTCTAAACAGCTGCAAATAAATTCTAGCGTGTACGTTACAGACCAGGTCGGTGGAAATGAAAAAGTAAATTGTTGTATCTAGTCCAAGGGGTAAGGGGTTGGGTTGGGTTGTTTGGGGCAAGAGACCAAACTGCGAGGTCATCGGTCTGATCGGATTAGGGAAGGACGGGGAAGGAAATCGGCTGTGCTCTTTCAAAGGAACCATCCCAGCATTTGCCTGGAGCGATGTAGGGAAATCACGGAAAACCTAAATCAGGATGGCCGGACGTGCTATTGAACGGTCATCCTACCGAATGCGAGTCCACTGTGCTAACCACTGCACCACCTCGCTCGGTTCCCAAGGGGTGAATTTGTGTTCTGTAATACTTAAATATCTTAAATTTCCTAACGGGTAAATGGTGCTTGTAGTCAAAGCTATCGTCTCTAAATGTTTGAGCAGGATCAGGGTTGTATAAGAATGTGTTTGTCTGCGTCTGTTCGGAATCTATGTCACGTAGTCTCTGTAATCTACCTAAGTTGTGTTGGCTGTGGGAGTGTGGCAAATGTTCAGAATGTGGCGTATGCTGTGAGATGTTAGAGGCTGAAACGTTTTTCATTTGTGTGACTTCATGCTGTAAAGATGACATTTTTCGACGTAACGTATTATTGGATGAACCTAACTGACTGATTGTTTGCTGCATGTTTTGAAATTCGGGTGTCTGATTGAAGGAAACTAGTGACATATCATCTGATTTAGTGTCATTATTGGTCTCGATAATGTAAACTCTGCTGGCTAATTCATTGAATTTTTTCGGTTAGTGCTTTTACCTAATTGTCATTTTTGGCGTCACAAGCATCAATCTGTTTTTGCATTTTACGCGTGGTTTTATTTAATTTCTTAAAGTCTGCTTTAATGACACGGGATCCTGTACTAATTCCAGTTGTTCAAGTCTGCTAGTAACTATCTGAAAGTCTTTTGTGTATTTGTTTTCTAAAGACTGAATGCTAGTGTTTGTTTTCGTTTTCAGATCGGTAAGCTCTTCATGTTGTTCTCTGTTCGATTGTTTGACCGTGTTAATTTCATCCGATACTGTAGCAATGTTGGTGTCAACGTATGTTTTTGCTTTCGCAAACAACTTACGCTTATCTTCCTGTCTCTGTGTAGTAATTGTTTGCATGAATTGTTTCTTTACTTTGTTATGTTCTTGTATGAATTTGCGGTAACGCATTTCGCTGTTTTGTAGGTGGTAATTAAAACTTTCGTCAATTTGGGTGTTATGTTGTTCAAATTTCTCGTCAATTTTCGCATGCAAATCGTGCGAAATTTCTGCTGATACTGCTTTAATCTCGTCGTGTAACTGTGTTGGGCTTTCTGAACATTGTTTGGCGACTGCGTTGATTTCATCACTAAGTATTTTTGTTGTTGCTTCATGTGTGTTGCGTATCTCTTGTGCAACGGATCTGACTTCTTCACTACTATTCCTGCCACAGGGCTTAATTTCCTCACGTAATTGTTTATTAGTTTCATTGCATTGCTCAGCAACGGCTGTAATCTGTTCTGTAAGCTGTTCAAAAGAGGTGTCAAGTTAATCTTTTTGAAATTGTCATCGGTTTGTTTGACTGACCTGTCGTGTTTTCCATCCTACTGTTTGAAATTTTCGTTAAGTTGTTTGTTCGATTCATTAAGTTGTAGCAATATTGCCATAACTTGATTAAAGTCAAAATTAGCGACTCTGTTTATTCTGCTGTGTGATAGTGTATCTACATTTGATACGTGTTCTGTAACCATTTGGTCATTGTCTGATTCATGAAAAGGTCTGCTGATTGGTTGTGCACTGTTGGTCACTACATCGGAACCAAATAAAGCTGACGTATTTTGAGTAAATTGCACGTTTTCACTAGTAACATCTAGCTGCTCACTGTGTAAATTCTGCACATGCGATGTGTGAAACTAGGCAGCGTTCCTTGTAGTGGAATGCGCCGCGTCATCAGTTGTTGTTACATTTACTGCGGACATAATTAAATCTGTTTGCTCATCATTTGAATTTGAATTGTTACTGGTGGTTGACACACACTGGTTCTCCAAGTTTGAAGGACTAGAACTGTAAGACTGAATGTCTCTAGTATTGTCAGTTAAACTACTCAAATCGGCGTTTTCAATCATTGCACTTCGCGATATACTGTTTGCAGTTTTTCGCGGCAATAAGTCAAAAGTGACCACAAAATTAAATAAAGACAAAGCGGACATAAAGTGGAGCAAGTGCAATGACAACAGAGAACAATAAATTGCCGATGATCTGTGAAAAAAATAAGACAAACTAGCAAATGCGTTGCACCAAATTCAAACTATACTTAACACCAGATAAGTAAGAACAGATATATAGCTGACTACTTCTCAGAAAATTCTCAAAAATTACGATCTGGCCAGATATTGCCAAGTGTAATATTCCCGTATGAATAAAAAAATATAAAATAATGATGTGTAACCTCCCCGATCAGAAAATAAAAATAATTACATTTGGATAATTAAATTCTGACGTATGAAAACTGATAAATCTTAACTGATGAAAAACTGGTAAGTTTTGACGTAAGCAGCGCTACGCCATGGCCCTGTGAAATCAATCTGAATCTGTCCGTGAGAAATAAACTGAAAAATTCTTACCTCGTGATGGTGTCGCCGAATAACACTGTCTATATATCTGCTCGTAAATGGCACAGCTTAGTGCAATACTGGCCTATCTACTAATACTGGATAACATTTGTCTGAGATCTGAATTACGAGAAAAACTGATTTTACTTAGTGACACAGCTGCACATCTGGAAGTCTGATTACTAAAGAGCGCATGACTATGATCTGACAAAAATTCTGGAATATTTTAATTTAGATAAATGACTGGATCGGGACTGGCAATGACTTAACGGGAAATTATACTTTTATAATTGACTGGTACAAACAATTATATTCTGAAAATTTTTTACCTTATTGATAAAGATCTACAATCCATTACACGGGGAAACTGAATATATTACAAATCTGGGTCAACTGGTGCTGACGAATCTCAAAAGAAAAGACTGAAACAAATTCATATCAACATCTCAGACAAGTGACTTAACTATGCACATGCCAACAAAAAAAATAAAATTTACCTTACAATAAATGATTGACTTACTTACACTGTTGATTTTTCATTATATTAACAATTATTCATTTGTTCATCATCATCTGATTCCATTGTATCATTTAGCTCTGCGGCTGATCACAATTATTATTCAGTTCCATATAGTAAAATTTTGCAATTTTCTCTGCACTGTGACTTTAACGACTGCTAACTATAAACTAAGCTGCACGAGCGACAGACTACAACTACACTGTAGCAGCGAACAACTGCAACTGCGACAGAGACTGCTCTGACCTGCGACTCTATTGCAGCTCTCCTTTTGACAAGGGCAAAGATATTTTATGTCTCAGGCAGCGCCTGTGAAACGTCGTTCTAGCAAGGGAGCAATACATGGAGATTACATTTGCTCCAGCAGGGTGGTGAACCCCTAACAACTGGAAAGAGTATTTTTTTTAGAGGGAGTACACTGCACATTGTCTTGGATGGATAGTCATCAACAGATGTAGAAGTACCTCAGTCTCTTCTTCCTCTACAGTTTTTACCCTTTACAGTTCCATCTGGTACCATGGAGGCAATTCCCTGATGTCCTATCATCTTGCCCCTTCTTTTTGTCAGTGTTTTCCATATAATCCATTCCTCGACGATTCTGCGAAGAACCTCCTCATTCCTTATCTTTTCAGACATTCCTCTGTAGCAGGACATCTCAAATTCTTCGATTCTCTCCCGTTCCGGTTTTCCCCACAGTCCATGTTTCACTACTATACAATACTGTGCTCCAAACGTACTGTCTCAGAAATTTGTTCCTCAAATTATGGTCAACGTTTGATTCTAGCAGACTTCTATTGGCCAGGAATGCCCTTTTTGCCTGTTCTAGTCTCCTTTTTACGAGTATATCGTCCTTGTTCCGTCCATCACGGGTTATTTTGCTGCATAGGTAGCAGAGGTCTTACTTAACTTCACCTACTTCGTGATCAATTTTAATGTTAAGTTTCTCACTATTCTGATTTCTGTTGCTGCTCGTTATTTTCGTCTTTCTTCGATTTACTATCAACCCAAAACAGTCCATTCAATTCAACAGATACTGTAATTCTTCTTCACTTTCACGGAAGATAGCTATGTTATCAGCAAATCTTATCATTGATATCCTTTCACCTTGAATTTTAATCCCACTACTGAACCTTCCTTTTATTTCTGTCACTGCTTCTTGCTTCGTACTTGATCTTCCACTGTTATTGTTCCCTCTCGGTTCTTGTACATATTGTATATCACTCGTCTTTTCGTATAGCTTACCCATATTTTTCTCAGAATTTTGAAGATCTTGTACCAATTTACATTATCGAAAGTTTTTTTATCGGGTCGGTGGAAAAAAAAATGATCGTATGACATTGTTGGCCGGGAGGCCCCATCCGGGGAAGTTCGTCCGCCGAGTGCAAGTCTTATTTTAGTCGACGCCACATTATGCGACTTGCGTGTCGGTGTGAGGATGAAATGATTATGAGGAAAACACAACATCCAGTTCACGAGCGGAGAAAATCTCGAACCCGGCCAGGAATCGAACCCGTACTTGCTGTATGGGAGGCCAGCACGTTATCATTCAGCTAAGCAGGGGGACTATCAGGTCGATAAATCCTATGGACGTGTGTTGATTTTTCTTCAGTCTTGCTTCCATTATCAAACGCAATGTCAAAACTTCCTCTCTGGTGCCTTGCCCTTTCCTAAAGCCAAACCGATCGTCGTCAACAGATCCTCAACTTTCTTTTCAGTTCTTCTGTATATTATGCTTGTCAGTAACTTGGATACAGGAGGTGTTAAGATGATTGTGCGATAATTCTCGCACTTGTCCGCTCTTGCAATCTTTGGAACTGTGTGGATGACGTTTTTCCTAAAGTCAGATGGTGTATCGCCAATCTCATAGATTCTGCTCACCAACATCAATTGTCGTTACGTTACCATTCCTCCCAACGATTTTAGGAATTCCAGTGGAATGTTAACTCCCTCTTCTACCTTTTTTGATCTTAAGTCTTCCAAATTTCTTTTAAATTCTGATTCTAATACTGCATCAGCTATTCCTTCCCTATCGACTTCGTTTCCTCTTCTATCACGTCACGAAACAAGTCCTCCCATCTTAGCGACCTCAAATGTGTCCTTGCAGACAATATTTTGGTAACTACAGACATTTCGCAGATGATGTTATCATAATGAAGTGCCGTACAAATATGCAGTTAGATCTTAATATGATTTCGAAGTGGTGAAAAGATTGACAACTTGTTTAAAACGTTCAGAAATGTAAAAAAGTGCACTTCACAAAACGAAAACAACGTGGTATCCCATAATACCAACGAGTCATCACAACTTGAATCGGTCAACTCATATAAATATCTGGGCGTAACAGTTTGTAAGGGTATGAAATGGAACGATTACATAGGCTCAGTTGTAGGTAAAGCGGTTCATTGATACGATACTAGGAAAATGGAATCAGTCTACAAAGGAGATTGCTTACAAAACAGTTGTGCGACACACCCTGGAATAATGCTCAAATGTGTGTGATCAGTACCAAATAGGACAAACAAGTGATATTCAACGAAAAAGAGAAAGGCAGCACTAATGGTCATAGATTTGTTTGGCCAATGGGACAGTATCACGTATCCTGATCAAACTGAACTGGGAGATGCTTCAAGATGAAGGTAAACTATTCAGAGAAAGCATAGTTCGTAAGATTCAAGAACCAGTTTTAAATGGTGACTCTAGGAATATACTACAACCTCCTGTGTAGGAACAGCGAGGGCAAGTGCAGACTGGTTGCTACAAAGAAAATTGTGTACACGTTTGTAAGACACATGCAGTTGTAGAGGACACGCACATCAGCCATACGAGTGGGAGAAGACGCTTCGTGCCACAGGTGCCACCTACACAGGATGAAGCACGACTTTCACGAACAAAATTTCGGAGTCTGTTCGGGGATATTTCCTGAGTATATTGGTATCAGGACGCGTGGTCTGCAATGGTTCGTTACAGAGTAATTATATTCCGTTCGATTTCTTACCCCTTGTTTCTATTGCCTTCAGTGAACCGATAGGACGAGATGCGTATCGGTTGATTTTTCATCTGTAAACCTATCCATACTGTTGTGTATCACGTACGTTAACGGACAACTAACGCTGCCATAAGAACGAATCCGAAACTAGACCGAACAGTACCGATTGCAAACTTGAGGACCGAGAGTAGGCCTTACTGTATCGTGAGTGAATGACACAAGTTTTTTTTCCTAACAACGCACACAGCTTCACCGTCGACATTTTCACAGCTGTGCAGACATTTTCAACGCAATACCGATACAAGGGGTAAGAAATCAAACTACATGTAATTGAGAGACCGCAGACCGAGAGCTCCTTATATCAAAATACTCGGAAAATATCTCTGGACAACCTCCGAAATTTTGTTGGTAGAATTGTGGTTCATTCTGTGCACATGCAGAATGGCTTTTCCGTTAGAATAACATATACCACTTGCTGATCCACAGGTATAAACCATATTCTATTTCAAAGTGTCCTTTATCGAGTAGAACAGATGCAATCTTTTTTGAAATCTATGTTTTTAATTTGGCATTAACATTTCTCATTGTTTTTTTCTGAGGATGTAGTCGTAAGTTATTATATTGGGTCCGACAAAAATAAAAGAATAATAATCACTTCCGGTTGCAAAAATTTACACTTTACAGTTCTCGTTCTAACATTTCCAGACGCCTTCTTCATCACACCACGTAAGGGCGAGCCATCGGTTCTTCTGCCTGCCGAGCAAGTCGCGGAAAAGGGACGGGGGATTAGTGGACCCTTCCTCGTGCTTTTCTGTGTGGACATACCGCTGGGAGCAGTTTACAGGACTCCGTGGAACTAATTCGATGCGATAATAGGGAACGAACGGTTAGTCTACGTGTTCTGACACCCCTGCTCCCTAGTTGTGCGCTCTGCAATTACGCCACGATGCGTTTTACGAATCGAAACCTGGAGACACGGTCCATCCACTGACAGATGTCATTTTTCTGGACGTCTTGTGGTTTTCACGCAGTTGACTTCTGAGACCTAGGAGGTATTTACGAACAGTCCTGTACTTTCTGCTGAAAGTGTTCCTTAATTGCTACGGTTGACCAACTTTTTGCCCAGTAAATTTTGATTTAACAGATATGTGCAAGGGTGTGCCCTTCCGAGATAAATGATTACGGTTTCGTGTAAAGTATGTGTTAGCTGCACGTGCTTTGACCGCACGGCCGCTGTCAGATAAGTAGTTTATTATGAGCGAGGCGCGACGCGCCCTGACGAAGTCTCCTCGCGGCGCGGCGCGGGGGTCGCCCAGTAAGGCAGGCCACGGCCACTGCGCCTTCCTGCGCCGCGCGCCTCGGAATGTTCATTGCTGCGCGCTGCAATCGGTATGCCCGGGCGCATTTTATAATATCTTCATCATCCGTCTAATTATGGGCAACCTTCCGGGCCAGAAAAGGCGGCGCTTCCTTTGGCGTGGCAGCCAAGGCTAAGGCGGCCGCACGCTCGGGGTGCGTGCCGTCTGCTCGCCCGCGCTGCTTCTGTCCCGACACAGCGCTCGAGCCGATACAAACGCGAGGGGCCGCCTCCCCACAACTTACACTGTTTAGATCTACTTTATTATCGATGCTCTGCAACCTGTGTAATGTCCCTGGCAGAGGGTGCTACACGTTGAAGTGAGAAAAGTCGTCGGATAGCAATATGCACATATACGACGGAGGTGGTATCGCGTACACAGGGTATAAAGGGGCAGTGCGTTGGCAGAGCTTTCATTTGTACGCAGGTGATTGGTGTAAAAACGTTTCCGACTTGATTACGGTCGCACGACTGGAATGAACAGACTTGGAACCCGGAGTGGTAGTTGGAGCTAGACGTATGGAAGATGCCATTTCGGAAATCGTTAGGGAATCCAGTATTCCGAAATCCAAAGTGTCAAGAGTGTGCCGAGAATATCACATTTCAGCAGCTACCTCTCCCCACAGACCACGCAGTGGCCGACGACATTCACTTACCGACCGAGAGCAGCGTTTTTGCGTAGAGTTGTCAGTGCAAACAGACGAGCGACACTGTGTGAAATAACCGCAGAAATCAATGTGGAACGTACTACGAACGTATCTGTTAGGACAGCGCGGCGAAATTTGACGTTAATGGGCTACGGCTGCAGACGACAGACGCGAGTGCCTCTGCTAACAGCACGACATCGCCTGCAGCACCTCTCTTGCGCTTCTGACCCTAGACTACTGGAAAACCGTGGCCTGGTCACACGAGCCCCAATTTCACTCGGTAATAGCTGATGGTAGGGTTCGAGTGTGGCGCAGATCCCACGAAGCAATGGACCCGAGTTGTCCACAACGCCGGTACTGGCTCCGTGATGGAGTGGGCTGTGTTATACGGAATGGTCCGGGTCCTCTGGTCCCACACAACCGATCACTGGCTGAAAATGGCTACTTTCGGCTAGTTGGAGACCATTTGTAGCCATTCGTGGAGTTCATTTTTGTGGATGACAGTAGCCTGTGTCACCGATCCACAACTGTGTGCGATTGGTTTGATGAACATTCTGGGAAGTTAGAGTGAATGATTTGGCCGCCCAGACCGCCCGAAATAAATCTGATCGAACATTTATGGGCATAATCGAGAGGTCAGTTCGTGCACAAAATCCTGCATTGGCAACATTTTCGCAACTATGGACAGCTCTAGAGGCAACATGGCTCAATATTTCTGCAGAGGACTTTCAACAACTTGTTGAGTGAACGCCACGTCGAGCTGCTGCACTACGCCGGGCAAGAGGAGGCCCGACACGATACCGCGAAGTATCCCGTGACTTTTGTCACCTCAGTCTACATTAAGCTGCCTTCTCATTCCATTGACCCAGCAGTTGTGTGACACACAGGTGTTCTAGACCTACAGTAACAACGTCATTTTCTCCAAAACTGTTCGTGAAGCTCGAGCATACACTACGAGTCTCCGTAATGGTGTACACCGTCCGTCTCGAAAGTTCCGAGACTGATTTTATTCCTGCTTGAGCTAACTTGAAGTAACATCTGTAAACAACAGATGTGAATTGCACCAGTCAGTTGTGATTCTCCAGTGTTAAGTAGTGGACGTGTGACGTGTGACCTTAATTTTTCGACGTTAATGTATCACAAAGCACAAAAAAAAAAAACAGAAAGAAATTTCTTAGAGTTTCACATGGTTGTATGAACATTCTGTGCGTTGTACTAAAGTGCGAGGAGGCTATGTACAAAACACGAAACATTAAAACCACTATCTTACATTTTCTATAGATTTCAGTTATCCGGTCTCGGAACTTTTTGGAGTGACACGCTGTGGTATCCAAGGACAGGGAATAACGCTTATTGTTTCATCATTACGTGGAAACTAGTCTTGATACAATCCAAGTCGCTTTCCTGTTTCTCCTCTGTGACTGGTTTCGGCTAGTCCACCTTCAGATTATAATGTCAATAATGAGATGGCAGTGTTGGCAACAGTGATCACCGTTATGGAAACATTACTGATGAAGTAGTCCCTAACACTAGATTCGAGCTGTATATTTTCACAGCTGACTAATACTTACTGTAAGTTACTACTCCATTTCTTTATTACAATAGTTGCTGCCCACAGTACCACCTCGTTGTGGTCATTTTCGTCTGAAATGGTTCAACTTAGTGTTTCTCAACTTTTTTTGCGACCCAATTTTCAACCATAAGTTTCATCGTGTTCCCCTTTCTCACACGATAACAATATATGTAAATGATAATGTGTCTTGAATATTTTGACGCTAAAGCTACAAAGTTACAAACCTAACAAATTACCAAAAATAAATCAATTTATTGCTGTTCCGCAACACCGATACGCTACATTGGAAAAACTAGAATCGATGGCACTCTGTTGCTTTCTGTCTTATAGGTAGAGTGCCAAAAGTTGATTGATTACCTCAGAGGAGTGCGGGGTGCAGAGGGAAAGTACCAACGCCGCTGTAGGATGCGGGGGCGTCAGAGGTGGCGTGTTTTCTTGTTTGTGTTCCAGTGTTGACAAATCACGGGGGTGCGCTCCTCGTACCGATCAGATGCAATGGAAAAAATTACAAGCTTTAGTAATTTGTATTCATGAATACGCGTTTTCCTCTGTAAATGTGGTACTTATTCATACCACTTGTGCTTTTTTGGAACCAGAAAACTCGTGCATATGTTGGTTGCCTGCGCTGTGTATGAAGAGCGGAGTTTGTTCTCTTGAGGTCGTATCAATTCTCGCGACAAAGAACACGATTCCGCATCCTATCAACGTCAAAATTTATTTATTTGTGTAGGTGCTGGGAATCCATAAATATTAAAAAAACTGATGCATTAATGTATGTGTGTGTATATGTTTGTGTGTATGCATGTATGTTCCATATCTCCTCCTAAACCATCAGACATATTTCAACCAAAAATGGTACACAAACACATAGTGGCGGGAAAGAAGCACCACTAACTTATCTGAGGGATGGGGGTGACGGTGACTGTGAAAAAGAAGTGAAGCCCACGACTCGCGAATTCCCACACTTCATTCATCTATTATTTGTCAAAGAGAGCACTTAGTCACTTGTAACAAACTTTACACATAATTTAAAACCATTACGAAGCTTTTTCTCGCTCACAACCCCCACAAAATGACGAAAGGAAAAACGTTTATCACTTAGTACATTTTCGCTGTTCGTGCAGTAAAGCTGCCGTATGATACTTCACATATTAATGTATTATTTTTTACTAAGACTTTTATACACGGCATATTTTGCAGACATTATTCACATATACCACTGCTTGCGAAATTATACGACACATAGTTCAGGAGATGTGACGTCATAAACACTGAGATGCGTGAAATACCACCGCTTCATATATGACGTTTAAATTTATTACTTCTTTCCTACTGACACCATTCGGGAAAGTGGCGAAACTGGACAGTGAAAAGATGGGGAATTTATACGGCCACTGGTAACCTCGCAGTCGAGTGTCCCACAAACCAAATATCATCACCAGCACCAGCAGCTACTGACTCTATTTGCTAACATTTCGCAGACAATATCCGCATACGCCGCGAAATGTACCTACAAAATTATATCATAGTGCAACACATAGTTTAGGAGATGTTTACATCTCCATCTACATAGGTACTTCGCAACCCCCTGTACGGTGCGTGGCGGAGGGTACCTAGTACAGCTACTAGTCATTTCCTTTCCTGTTCCACTCGCAAATAGGGAGAGGAAAAAACGATTGTCTGTATGCCTCCGTAGGAGCCCTAATTTCTCATATCTTACCTCGTCGTCCTTACGCGCAGTGTATGTTGCCAGCGGCTCAGAATCGTTCGGCAGTCAGCTTCAGATGCCACTTCTCTAAATTTTCCTAATAGTGTTTCTCGAAAAAAATATCGCCTCCCCTCCCGGGATTCCCATTTCAGTTCCCAAAGCATCTCCGTAACACTTAACGTGTTGTTCGAACCTACCGGTAACAAATCTAGCAGTCCTCCTCTGAATTGCTTCGATGTCTTCCTTCAATCTGACCTGATACGGATCCCAAACACTCGATCAATTCTCAGGAACTGGTCGCACCAGCGTCCTATATGCGGTCTCCTTTACATGTGAACCACACTTTCCTAAAATTCTCCCAAAAAACCGAAACCGCCCATTCACCTTCCCTACCACAATTCTCATATACTCGTTCCACCTCATATCACTTTGCAACGTTACGCCCAGATATTTAAACGACGTGACTGTGTCAAGCAGGACATTAAAGGTTTGATCTCCCTGCTCATTCGTATTAACTTACATTTTTCAACCTTTAGGGTTAGCTGCTATTCATCATACCAACTGGAAATTTTGTCTAAGTCGTCTTGTATCTTCCTACAGTCACTCAACTTTGACACCTTACCGCAATCATAGCATATTCAACAAACAAACGCAGATTGCTGCCAACCCTGTCCGCCAAATCATTTATGTTGAGAACAGCAGCGGTCCTATCACACTTCCCTGGGGAACTGCTGACGATACCATTGTCACACGCAGTCGAGGACAACATACTGGGTTCTATTACTTAAGAAGTCTTCGAGCCACTCACATATGTGTGAACTTATTCCATATGCTCGTACCTTCATTAACAGCCTGCAATAGGGCACCAGCGGTTCTGGCGCTGCAGTCCGGAGCCGCGGGACTGCTACGGTCGCGGGTTCGAATCCCGCCTCGGGCATGGGTGTGTGTGATGTCCTTAGGTTAGTTAGGTTTAAGTAGTTCTAAGTTCTAGGGGACTTATGACCTAAGATGTTGAGTCCCATAGTGCTCAGAGCCATTTTTTGAATAGGGCACCGTGTCAAATGCTTTCCGGAAAACTAGAAATATGAAACCTGCCTGTTGCTCTTCATCATACACAAGACATCATAAACATTGAGCTGCGCGAAACCGAAACTGCAGGGCGAAATTCGCGAGAAATGAAGGTGAACTATCGGTACAATTGTGTGAAATGTTAAGTACATCTGAAATATACACACATCAAAAAAGTTTTGCATCACCTCGGTTCCGAGAGTTCCTGCACGAAAATTGGAATAGAGATCAACATAAATATCATTTCCGCCATTTTATTGCTCATGAAAACCACACATTCCATGCTGTACCACCAAACAGTGAGAGCTGCAGAGGTGGTGGTCTAGATTTCTGTACACACCGGTACTTCTAATACCCAGTAGCACGTCCTCTTGCATTGATGCATGCCTGTATTCGTCGTGGCATATTATACACAAGTTCATCAAGGCACTCTTGGTCCAGATTGTCCCACTCCTCAACGGCGATTCAGCGTAGATCCCTCAGATTGGTTAGTGGATCACGTCGTCCATAAACAGCCCTTTACAATCTATCCCAGGCATGTTCGATAGGGTTCGTGTCTGGAGAACATTCTGGCCGCTGTAGTCGAGCGATGTCGTTATCCTGAAGGAAGTCATTCAGAAGATGTTGTTGGGCCCATCTGTAACGCGTTGCGTGGTGTCGTGGCTGCAACGATGGACATCGCCATGAACGTCGGGAGTGAAATTGCGCATCATGCAGCCTATTGCACACAGTTTGAGTCGTAACAAGACGTCCTGTGGCTGCACGAAAAGCATTATTCAACATGGTGGCGTTGCTGTCAGGGTTCCTCCGAGCCATAATCCGTAGGTAGCGGTCATACACTGCAGTAGTAACCCTTAGGCGGCCTAAGCGAGGGTTGTCATCGACAGTTCCAGTCTCTCTGTATCGCCTCCATGTCCAAACAACATCGTTTTGGTTCACTCCGAGACGCCTGGACACTTCCCTTGGTGAGAGCCCTTCCTGGTGCAAAGTAACAATGCGGACGCAATCGAAGTGCGGTATTGACCGTGTAGCCACGGTTGAACTACAGACAACACGAGCCGTATACCTCCTTCCTGGTGGAACTGATCGGGTGTCTGGACCCCTCCGTGTTAGGCGCCGCTCATGCATGGTTGTTTACATCTTTGGGCGAGTTCAGCGACATCTCTGAACAGTCAAAGGGACTGTGTCTGTGATACAATATCCACAGTCAACGTCTGTCTCCAGAAGACCTGGGAACCGCGGAGATGCAAAACTGTTTTTAGATGTGTGTAGGTGAAATGTGAGCACGCGGGCGAAGACGCGGATAAAAAGCTCCTCCTAAATACATGGATCGATTTCAGCAAAACTTGGTGCCCATGCTACTTACTATCTGGAAAGAAATACTGTGGGAGTAAGAACAAGCAACCTCCTATTGGGGTAGGGGTGATAGCGTGGAGAGAGAAGGTGGAGGCGGAGACGGTCAGAGAGAAGGAAAATGAGATGGACAAGGGGAGATGGACAGAGGGGTGAGGACGAGATGGCCTAATAGAAGATTCGAATAAATACCTACCCGAGAAACGCCAGATACTTGGTTAGTTGGTTTGGACCAAACAGCGAGGTCATCAGACCCATCGGATTAGGGAAGGATGGGGAAGGAAGTCGGCCGTGCTTTGAAGACAAAATACAGATCTCAGCTAAATATAGAAAAATAATTCAGAGTGTCTGAAGCGATTGAGGGAAATCACGGAAAAGCTAAACCAGGATGGCCGGACGGGGGTTTGAGCAGTCGTCCTCACGAATGCGAGTACAGGATGTTTACCACTTCACCACCTCGCTCGGTGTACTTCCCGAGTGAGTTCGCAAATGAGGCAAATATAAAATGGTAAACTGTGTCTGAATATACACCGCTGGTGCTCGTTCAGTGACTGGAATATACCATGTTATAGAAGCATTTCTGAAACAAAAATCTCCGCTGTATGATTGGGCACAATGCATAATAAAAAGAGCTCTGGCTTCCAAAGAAATGAATCCTAGTCGGAATGCTGTGTTATCAGAGGTTTTAACAATAATAAATTATATAAAAATACGACCCCTAAAATCAATAATTTTTTCAGCACTTTATAAAGACATGGGTGCAGCACATACAGCATTACTATTTTATTGCGAGGCAAGATGGTTATCACGTGGGAAATTTTTGCACTGTATTTATGAATTAAGAAATGGAATCTCCACTTTTCTACACGAGGAAAACTGACCGGGGCCCGAGAAGTTTCGAGATGGTTAAGTTATGACGAAATTGAGGTACTTAGTCCACGTATTCGAGAAAATAAATACCTTGAATTTTGAACTCCAAGGAGCAAATACACATATGTTGGAAACGAGTGATAAAGTTAATAATGTTGCAGAAAACTGGAATTGTGGAGCACAAATTTAATGCCAAAGATTTAAAAATGTTCACGAACGTTGATGAATGTATAAAAACTTACCAGTCTGAAGAAAAATATGGATAAGTGTCTTTGTAACCATTGAAAATCATTTAACCACGCTGGTAAAGAACTTCAGAAAGTATTTTGTTGCTCAAGAAAACTTGGTAGCACGTCACGAGTGGGTTAGGGATCCATTCCAAAATGGTCCCTGTCTCGTAATTGCCGAGAAGAAATCTTTATAAATTTCTTGGCAAAGGCGAAAGCAAAAGACAGTTTAGTAATATACTGCTCTCTGAATTTTGGGAGGAGGGTAAATGATGAGCATTTCATAGACTGTTTCCATTTTTAACGTCGTACCTCCGCGAAATCGGATTTTCTGCGTTGGCTGCTTTGAAGACAAAATACAGATCTCAGCTAAATACAGAAAAAGAATGCAGAGTGTCTATTTCTAATATTAAACCCTTCTTCGTAAAACTTTGCTTTGCAAAGCAGGTCAAAGGAGGGTCCGTAATAATTAGTAAACTGTTTCTAATTTAGTACTGGAAAGTTAATTATTGAATGCATTGTGCACTTCTGATACAGTCCTACTTGTAAGTGCATTATATCAGTGTGAATGTGAATTTTACTATTTTATTATGTCAGAACGTATTTGGCTTAGTTTTCTTTTCGGTAAATTAATCAATTTTCAAATATCTTGTGCTCCCCATTCAATGTTGTCTCGCCCGCCTAGGGTGTAGACCCCCAGGGTGAGAATCGCTACTTTAACGCAATCTGATCAACAACAGTAATTAAATCCGAGCGAGGTGGCGTAGTGATTAGCACTCTGGAGTCGCATTAGGGAGGATGACGATTCGAACCCGCGTCCGACCATCCTGATTTAGCTTTTCCATGATTTCCCTAAATCACTCCAGGAAAAATCGGCGAGACGTTAAAAACTAATCTTCGTAAAAGAAATTAAACAAACGTCCTACATTGCACCAAGATTAATTTTGTGGTTGTCAATGACTATGGTTCCATAACGCCACGTCTAAGATTGTTGATTACCAAATGAATTTTACAGAAACGTTTCTATTCCATATGCCTCAAAATACATTCCGAAAAGCTGCATCGAAAAAGGAGATAGTTACATCACTGAGGAAACGAGCACGGTATTACTCCATCAAACTACCGCAAAACAAGTCTGCGACAAAAAAGGCTACAGCATTTTAAATCTGAAAGCACATGTAATGACTTAAAAAAAACAAATAGAACTTATTTATTTCAGGGTGCTGTTGTTAAGTTGTAGTACCCATTGTTTTAGCTGCAGTAGTTCTCGTCTTCAATACGATCTTTTATGATCGAAAGTGACACATATAAAGAAACGCCTACCACGTAAACACAATTTAACATAAACAAACTAGATGAATTTACCCTTCAAACGCATACTGCCAGTCAGAAAAGGTAAAATGAAAAAGAGTTAATAACAAAGAAAAAACATCTCGACTCATTTGAATTTACTGTACGAAATCCTCAGCCATACTAAACTTCATAGGGTAAATCAGTTTCACCGTGAAGGCTTGTCTTAAACGCCTTTTACCCGAAGAAGCTCGGGTGCACAGCTTTAGAAATGAAGCAGTGGTACTGTAGGTCTAGATTACTGACCCTGGACAAAAATTCTCACTCCCCCAGGAGACATGACGCTGATACCGTGGAACACGGCATCTAGTCTTCATACAGATCACAGTTCGACGAAGAAAAGAATCTAACGGTTTCTTCACGTGTACCATAGCCAGCTGAGGGCACACATTCACAGTTACATATTGTAAAGCTACCAAATTGCGTGGTTGTCGATAGCTACGTTTCACGCGTTGGTCCAGGCAGTCCCAGACACTTTCTGTGAGACATCCTGTGGGCCGATCGAGATACGACGGGGAGCCAGAGTGTTCTTTAACCAGGAATGTACCCTGTTGTGGGGTCTATACAGCATTCTCATTATGAGGATATACAGCAAACCGCAACATTTGGGCACCGAGAATACTGAAGTAAACACCGTAGTTATGTTCACAGTAATCTGACTGAATGGCCCCAAATCATGGTATGAAAAAAGAATGCAAATCACCTCTTCGCCTTAGCTACGTTTTTCACCCAGTACGAGTTAAACACTTCAATGTGCTGTCAGTGGATTCATCACTAGAAAAGAGATAAAACTCTAAATGTCTCCTCTGAGCTGCCAACCTGTTCCTGTCTTGTTTAGCTCACTGAGTACGTGCAGCTGAGTGGCACTATGAGCAATGACGTTTTACAAAGTACACGACTCCAAATGTCCACTGTGTCAGTGAGGTTTTGGAAGGTACTTTGATTGAACGATCGTCGAGGAGACTCTGTTGGTAGACCCTTGGTCATTTGCTCAATAGTTGTAAGTGTGTTCTCCGATAAACATTTCCACAGCTGTTGTTCACCCCTGTCATCTATGGCCCGTGGTGCACCATAGTTGCTTTGGCGTTGGTTTTGAATAGTGTCATTTTGTAATGCACGCTATACTTTAGCCACAGCAGCACACGAACAGTTCACAAACTTAGTCGTTTGGGAAATGCTCCCATTCTTGGGCCGAAAGCCAATGATAATGCCTTTCTGCATGTCAGATAAACAGCCAAATGAACCGAGGAGCTACCGACGGTGTTTCCTCGACGACTGTTCTGCCGAAGTTGCCGCATATGGGCCTCCACAGCAGGCGCTTGATTCGTATACCCATGTTGACTGCTGTTCAAAGGCAACGAAGCCTAGAATCTGTTAACCAAGAACGGAGCTGCACATTCACCGAGTGGCAACAGGTGGCATTTTCAGACAAATAACGTTTTGTGCTCCATCGGACAGAAGGTGATTGGCGTGTACAGCCCTGCAAGAATCGTCGGAAGTGTCCAAGACGGAGGAGGGAGTGTTATGGTGTGGGGAATGTTTTCGTGGCATTTCTTGGGTGATCTCGTCATTATGAACCCCCAATTGATCAACACAAGTATGCAGCTATCCATGTGGACCATGTACACCCTTAAATGTAGTTTGTTTTTTCCTCAGCATGTTGGGATCTACCAGTAGGACAATGCAACGTGTCACACAACTTACAGTGTACGTACGTGGTTCGAAGCACCAGATGAGTTTACTCTAGTCGCCTGGCCATCAGACTCCCCGGATTAAACCCTTTCGAGAATATGTGGTGGGATCACCTTGATCGGGTGGTTTGCTCCATGGATCCTAAACGGAGAATTCTACCACAGCTGGCTAAGCTGGCCACGATACTAGTCCGCAGGGCTATACGTGATTGTCGGAACATTCCAGAACCACATTGTCACAGACAGGATGTCAGATTTTCGGATATTCCCCCGAAGGACTGGTTATTGAAGCTTAATAAAAAGTTTTGTACGTCATTTTTCGTGAGCATTTAGTTAATTTTCTTCAGTATTTCTGTTGTGGCACTCTCCCTCGAATCGAAGAAACTTGACGCCATTCTCGTTGTCCTCTTTCAATAGTCTTAATACCCCGTGTTTGTTCAACCTGGTACCGATCCAACACACTCGTAGGTAATTGGATTACATGAAAGGCCCCATCTTTGGCTCATTTATGCTACAGCCATTGGTTTTTACACATTAACACTCCTTTAAGACCACAACTTTATATCAGACCGAATCCGCTTGTGGTACTCTCTGGTGTCGAAAAAGAAAACAACAGGAAGAGTGTTGAAATTTTAAATTCTGCATTTGGAAATTTATTTACGAGAGTTCTACTATCAAATCACTGTTTGACCGTTGCGCAAACGCAACAGTGAGTAACACTGAAATAATGCAAGAAACAGACGGCTATGTTCAAACTGATTTCACTTCGAGATGATCCATAGTCGCAGACATCAAAAAGTTCCACAATATGATAATGGACGATCGGCCATTTAAGGTGTATGACATAGCTGACTTCAAATTTGTATCAGAAGAGAGAGTGTGATACATTTTAAACGAAGATTGAACTCTGAGAAAGCATTGTGTAACATTGGTGTTATATGAAATCCTTGGCTGTAAACAGTGGCAATGGACAACTTGATTGTTATGAGAAATTACATAGTAAAGACTCAATAAAATCCCATAAATAAGATATTTCAAGTGCACGCAATGCGATTTTTTTTACTCAGCTAAGCCATTGATTTCTAATAAAATGACCCATTTTTAAAATGTTAAATTCTACCCGAAATTTTATTCATAAAAATTCGTCAATTGGTACTTAACACTGTTTACTTGGAAACTGAGTGCACTAACCACTGATTAGCACTGACTTACCATTATTTACTTGTTAGGCAAATTAACGAAACATTACTGCAAAACCACACAAAAGTACAAATTTAATAGGTCCGAATTGTCTCAGTAGGTCATATTACGATTTGCATTAATAAAGTATAAAAACTTAAAAAATTAATCTGTAATTAAGAACAATATAGAATTAATTGTAGCAACCATCTTATTATAGTATGTAAACAATGTTAAGAATGGTCATTAACGTTTCTACCATTACCCTGTCATGTTAATTGACGTGAACTATGATAAGGAACACAACTTAACATTGTTTACTTGCTTAAATAAATATTCATATTTACTTGATTAGCAACAACTTTTGAAACGTATCTGCGTTCGGAAACATATTCAGAATCTACAGCTGACTCGTAGTTATCCACACTGTGCTCTGATTTGTACGAATTGTCCCTGAAAAGCATTTTCCTGGGACGAACACCACACGCGTTACTACTATTACTATTAGTAGCTGTATTTTTGGCTTTTACCACTGTTTACATGCATACACCCTCACAAAGTGCCATTAGCGAGAATCTGAAATTAGAGGTAAAACTGGTATCCATCGGCTTATCGTGGAACTATCAACTAAGATGAGTAAAGCACATCTCTTACCACGTTTTACTGTTTCTGATCGATTGTTCCTTACAGCCTGGGTCTTCAAATTTGCTGTATGCTGACCTCCATAGCAATATACGGCCTATTTTAAAAAGCATCCAGTTGATTGTGTTCACCGATTTGTTACTGTCGATGAAGCGCGAGTTCACCAATTGACGCCAAAACGAAATAACAATCAAAACTATGGATGAAAGCCGGCGGTGCTGAGTAAAGAAAGCCACATGGAATTCATTAGTCGGAAAGGTTACGGTAAGTGTTTTCTGGGATGTTGTTGTTGTTGTTGTGGTCTTCAGTCCTGAGACTGGTTTGATGCAGCTCTCCATGCTACTCTATCCTGTGCAAGCTTCTTCATCTCCCAGTACCTACTGCAACCTACATCCTTCTGAATCTGCTTAGTGTATTCATCTCTTGGTCTCCCTCTACGATTTTTACCCTCCACGCTGCCCTCCAGTGCTAAATTTGTGATCCCTTGATGCCTCAAAACATGTCCTACCAACCGATCCCTTCTTCTAGTCAAGTTGTGCCACAAACTTCTCTTCTCCCCAATCCTATTCAATACCTCCTCATTAGTTACGTGATCTACCCACCTTATCTTCAGCATTCTTCTGTAGCACCACATTTCGAAAGCTTCTATTCTCTTCTTGTCCAAACTGGTTATCGTCCATGTTTCACTTCCATACATGGCTACACTCCATACAAATACTTTCAGAAACGACTTCCTGACACTTAAATCTATACTCGATGTTAACAAATTTCTCTTCTTCAGAAACGATTTCCTTGCCATTGCCAGTCTACATTTTATATCCTCTCTACTTCGACTATCATCAGTTATTTTACTCCCTAAATAGCAAAACTCCTTTACTACTTTAAGTGTCTCATTTCCTAATCTAATCCCCTCAGCATCACCCGATTTAATTTGACTACATTCCATTATCCTCGTTTTGCTTTTGTTGATGTTCATCGTATATCCTCCTTTCAAGACACTGTCCATTCCGTTCAACTGCTCTTCCAAGTCCTTTGCTGTCTCTGACAGAATTACAATGTCATCGGCGAACCTCAATGTTTTTACTTCTTCTCCATGAATTTTAATACCTACTCCGAATTTTTCTTTTGTTTCCTTTACTGCTTGCTCAATATACAGATTGAATAACATCGGGGAGAGGCTACAACCCTGTCTCACTCCTTTCCCAACCACTGCTTCCCTTTCATGCCCCTCGACTCTTATAACTGCCATCTGGTTTCTGTACAAATTGTAAATAGCCTTTCGCTCCCTGTATTTTACCCCTGCCACCTTCAGAATTTGAAAGAGAGTATTCCAGTTAACGTTGTCAAAAGCTTTCTCTAAGTCTACAAATGCTAGAAACGTAGGTTTGCCTTTTCTTAATCTTTCTTCTAAGATAAGTCGTAACGTTAGTATTGCCTCACGTGTTCCAACATTTCTACGGAATCCAAACTGATCTTCCCCTAGGTCCGCTTCTACCAGTTTTTCCATTCGTCTGTAAAGAATTCGCGTTAGTATTTTGCAGCTGTGACTTATTAAACTGATAGTTCGGTAATTTTCACATCTGTCAACACCTGCTTTCTTTGGGATTGGAATTATTATATTCTTCTTGAAGTCTGTGGGTATTTCGCCTGTCTCATACATCTTGCTCACCAGATGGTAGAGTTTTGTCATGACTGGCTCTCCCAAGGCCATCAGTAGTTCTAATGGAATGTTGTCTACTCCCGGGGCCTTGTTTCGACTCAGGTGTTTCAGTGCTCTGTCAAACTCTTCACGCAGTATCTTATCTCCCATTTCATCTTCATCTACATCCTCTTCCATTTCCATAATATTGTCCTCAAGTACATCGCCCTTGTATAAACCCTCTATATACTCCTTCCACCTTTCTGTCTTCCCTTCTTTGCTTTGAACTGGGTTGCCATCTGAGCTCTTGATATTCATACAAGTGGTTTTCTTCTCTCCAAAGGTCTCTTTAATTTTCCTGTAGGCAGTATCTATCTTACCCGTAGTGAGACAAGCCTCTACATCCTTACATTTGTCCTCTAGCCATCCCTGCTTAGCCATTTTGCACTTTCTGTCGATCTCATTTTTGAGACGTTTGTATTCCCTTTTGCCTGCTTCACTTACTGCATTTTTATATTTTCTCCTTTCATCAATTAAATTCAATATTTCTTCTGTTACCCAAGGATTTCTATTAGCCCTCGTCTTCTTACCTACTTGATCCTCTGCTGCCTTCACTACTGCATCCCTCAGAGCTACCCATTCTTCTTCTACTGTATTTCTTTCCCCCATTCCTGTCAATTGTTCCCTTATGTTCTCCCTGAAACTCTCTACAACCTCTGGTTTAGTCAGTTTATCCAGGTCCCATCTCCTTAAATTCCCACCTTTTTGCAGTTTCTTCAGTTGAATCTGCAGTTCGTAACCAATAGATTGTGGTCAGAATCCACATCTGCCCCTGGAAATGTCTTACAATTTAAAACCTGGTTCCTAAATCTCTGTCTTACCATTATATAATCTATCTGATACCTATTAGTATCTCCAGGATTCTTCCAGGTATACAACCTTCTTTTATGATTCTTGAATCAAGTGTTAGCTATGATTAAGTTATGCTCTGTGCAAAATTCTACAAGGCGGCTTCCTCTCTCATTTCTTCCCCCCAATCCATATTCACCTACTATGTTTCCTTCTCTCCCTTTTCCTACTGACGAATTCCGGTCACCCATGACTATTAAATTTTCGTCTCCCTTCACTACCTGAATAATTTCTTTTATCTCGTCATACATTTCATCAATTTCTTCATCATCTGCAGAGCTAGTTGGCATATAAACTTGTACTACTGTAGTAGGCATGGGCTTTGTGTCTATCTTGGCCACAATAATGCGTTCACTATGCTGTTTGTAGTAGCTAACCCGCACTCCTATTTTTTTATTCATTATTAAACCTACTCCTGCATTACCTCTATTTGATTTTGTATTTATAACCCTGTAATCACCTGACCAAAAGTCTTGTTCCTCCTGCCACCGAACTTCACTAATTCCCAATATATCTAACTTTAACCTATCCATTTCCCTTTTTAAATTTTCTAACCTACCTGCCCGATTAAGGGATCTGACATTCCACGCTCCGATCCGTTGAATGCCAGTTTTCTTTCTCCTGATAACGGCGCCCTCTTGAGTAGTTCCCGCCCGGAGATCCGAATGGGGGACTATTTTACCTCCGGAATATTTTACCCAAGAGGACGCCATCATCATTTAATCATACAGTAAAGCTGCATGTCCTCGGGAAAAATTACGGCTGTAGTTTCCCCTTGCTTTCAGCCGTTCGCAGTACCAGCACAGCAAGGCCGTTTTGGTTAATGTTACAAGGCCAGATCAGTCAATCATCCAGACTGTTGCCCCTGCAACTACTGAAAAGGCTGCTGCCCCTCTTCAGGAACCACATGTTTGTCTGGTCTCTCAACAGATACCCCTCCGTTGTGGTTGCACCTACGGTACGGCCATCTGTATCGCTGAGGCACGCAAGCCTCCCCACCAACGGGAAGGTCCATGGTTCATGGGATGTAACATGGGTTATTCTCATTAAATGTCTTGTGAAGAGCTAATAATTACCAAAGAATGCTACACTAATCTTATGGACAAATAGGATGAAATAAACAAGTTAGAAAATTCGTTCATTGCATCAGAAGATAGACTCACTATTCACCAGAATAGTGTTAGATACTTTGACAATGTGAAATCTGAGGGTTTAGAAGTACAGTTTTTGACATTGTAACAGTAAGTGATCTCGAATGAAAGACTTTCGCTTTCAGTAGCGACAATGGTATACATTACAAGATTTTCTTATCATTTCTAGTACTATGATGTAGCTCTACTGTCACAGCTCTAAATTGCTATGGAAACACATTAACTGACATTGAAACTGTCAGTATTCTGAGAGACATGCCACATTTTTTATGAGTCCACAAATAAGTTAACCGTTTGTTTCTTTGATATATCCATGCATACAGTTCATGAGGGCGCTCTTAGTCGACGACCTTAAGGAATTCTCCAGCGACAATTTTCGAGCAATAACTCTTAAATAAATGGTCAAATATGCCATCAAATCAAGAAATCAAAAGCTGAACGTGTACTCTCCAGCGTTCCGTCATCCCGAATGAGCTAACAATCAAGCATGTTTGCTTGTCCCCACTAGTGGCGAGGTTAATAAATGGAAAGGTGGGGTACGATTATTAGATAGGACAAATTTAATTAAAATGGAAATGAGACAGTTGTTCCTATCGACGATCACAAGCGTATCTGCAACGCTGTCGCTCCTTCTTGCTATTTTAAAGACAAATTATGGCTTACCAGCAAAACTGCCAGTCTCATTATTGACCTTTCAGCATTAGAGTTCACAACCTACGTATAGCCGACGCCGTACGTGGCGTGGGACGGCTTTACTGTCAAAATTCTGCTGTTAGGTAGCAGTCATGGAAAAGGTGTGGCCCAACTTCTGCAGGGAAAATTAGGTGACAGATACCGAGTCTCAAACTTTTTCAAGCCTAGTGCATCTCTCAGCCAAGTGATAGAGGGCATAGGATCTTTGTGTAAAGGTTTCACCAAGGAGGATCATGTTATAATAGTGGGTGGGGCAGGGAACAGTGTCGATAGGGACCAGAGCTACAGTATTGAGAGTGATATTGTAAAAATAGCATCAGCAATGAACCATACTAATGTTGAGTTTGTGCCTGTTTTCAGGCGGTACGATCGACCCCAGTTGAACAGCTCTGTGAAGAGGCTTAATATGGCATTGGATCGAATGCTTCAGGCTGGTGCTGGGTCAGGGATAGGTTTTGTTCCTGTTGACACAATTGCTGGTGGGGCCTTACTTCTCATGGCCTGCATCTCAATAGAATAGGGAAGGATATACTGACTAGGTTGATAGAAAATTCTTTAAGGGGGTACACTGCAACTCGTGGAAGTAGTTCTTTTTTAGGTTAAGGTCATTATCTACACATTCACTATTGAAACAAGATGTATCTGAAAATGTTAAGCATAATACTCGTGAAGAAAAAAACAAAGTAATACTAAACTTACTACATCAAAATATCAGAGGTTTAACAAACAAAATTAATGAATTCCATATCTGTTTCGATGAGCTACAGCCTACAAATCCTGTTGATATTATTTGTATTTCTGAACATCATTTAGGTAGTGAAATTGGAATGCTTAATTTGGAAAGGTATACCTTAGCTTCAAAGTGTTGTAGAAAAAAGATGGAGGAATTAGGTGTTGCCACTTATATTAGAAAGGGCCACAATTATAAAAACATTGACATTCTTAACTACTGTAGTGATCAGCATTTTGAAGCATTTGCCACACAAGTAGAAATACACAAAAGAAAAATAATTATAGTCACAATATACAGGGCTCCAACTGGTAATTTACAGCTATTCACTAAACAGCTTGATGCAGTATTAAATTTTTTACCTTCTATAAATAATGAACTCGTACTAAGTAGAGAGTTTAATTTAAATTTTCTGAAGGATAGTTACTCGAGATCCATACTAAAGTCTCTTACCACTTCTTATAATCTCATTCCCTTATGGGTACCAGCAGCACTGCTATTGATAACAGTTTCATAGATGCTACCACACCAGCAAATCATAGTATAAATCCAATATTTAATGGCCTTTCAGATCATGATGCCCAGTTGCTTACATTTTATATAGTGCGGTCTGATTCAACTAATAATAGCAAGTGGGAAACTTTACGAATAATAAATGAAATAGGAACTGAAGGTTTAAAAAATTGTTTGAGGAATACAGACTGCAAAGATGTATACAATTCACCCAGGATTAATGAAAAATGTAACTGTTTCTCTAATACAGTCATAGGTCACATTGAAAACTGCTGCTCTAAGAAAGTAATCGAAGCAAATAGATTAAATGTTCCAAAACCTTGGATTACAAATGGAAGTATCTTGCAAAACAAAAAGGAGACTGTACTTTATGTCAAGAGAAAACGATAACTACAGAGCTAAATCACATTACAAATTATGTTGTAAAATTCTAACCAAAGTAATCACCACCTCAAAATGTATTTATTTTCAAGGAAAAAATAAATGCCTCTAATAACAGGATAAAAACTATAGGGAACATAGCAAACAGTGAAACAGGAAAAACTAATCAGACAAATGAGGAAATTATGTTGAATGTAAATAATGAGTTTAGTAGAGATACCTCCAAAATTGCAGACACTTTCAACAACTTTTTCCTTTCAGTAGCAGACAACTTAGGTTTGCGTAGTTCCTCAGAAGTTTGATAAAATTCAACTATATCCTATCTCACTGAAAGAGGGTTCTAATATTATTAGTTCTCTTAAAAACATATGTTCCAGTGGTTATGATGAAATCAGCACTACCATAATTGAATGTTGCTCCTCAGAACTTTGTGACATACTGAGTTACTTATGTAATGAATCCCTTCATAGTGTTATTTTTCAAGATAGGCTTAAATATGCTACCGTCAAACCATTACACAAAAAAGGAGACAAATCATTAGTGGAAAACTTCCGTCCCACTTCATTATTGGCAATATTTTCAAAAGTGTTTGAAAGGGATATTTACAATACACCTTATAAACACTTAGTACAGAAAAGTATTCTCATTCGCAATCAGTTTGGATTTCTGAAAGGATTGTCAACTGATCAAGCTATATTCACTTTTACAGATGATATATTAGAATCAATAAATCCAAAGTTATTACCAGTTGGAATATTCTGTGATGTGATTAAAGCTTTTGATTGTGTTAAGCATGATATCCTTGTACAAAAGTTAAATTATTATGGGATAGCAGGAGTAGCAGGCTCATGGTTCTCATCCTATCTTTTTAATATAAAACAGTGTGGGTCTGTATCAGGCTTACCACATAGCAATAGTCATTCAATATATGAAACCATTCGACAAGCGATGCCCCAGGGCTCTATTTTAGTTCCCTTGTTGTTCCTATTATACAGGGTGGTCCATTGATAGTGACCGGGGCAAATATCTCACGAAATAAGCATCAAACGAAAAAACTACAAAGAACGAAACTTGTCTAGCTTGAAGGGGGAAACCAGATGACTCTATGGTTGACCCCCTAGATGGCGCTACTATAGGTTAAACGGATATCAACTGCGTTTTTAAAAAATAGGAACCCCAATTTTTGTTAAATATTCGTCTAGTACGTAAAGAAATATGAATGTTTTAGTTGGACCACTTTTTTCTCTTTGTGATAGATGGCACTGTAATAGTCACAAACGTATAAGTACGTGGTGTCACGCAACATTCCGCCACTGCGGACGGTATTTGCTTCGTGATACATTACCCGTGTTAAAATGGACCGTTTACCAATTGCGGAAAAGGTCAATATCGTGTTGATGTATGGCTGTTGTGATCAAAATGCCCAACGGACGTGTGCTATGTATGCTGCTCGATATCCTGGGCGACATCATCCAAGTGACCCGACCGTTCGCCGGATAGTCACGTTATTTAAGGAAACAGGAAGTGTTCAGCCACATGTGAAACGTCAACCACGACCTGCAACAAATGATGATGCCCAAGTAGGTGTTTTAGCAGCTGTCGCGGCTAATCCGCACATCAGTAGCAGACAAATTGCGCGAGAATCGGGAATCTCAAAAACGTCGTTGTTGAGAGTGCTACATCAATATCGATTGCACCCGTACCATATTTCTATGCACCAGGAATTGCATGGCGACGACTTTGAACGTCGTGTACAGTTCTGTCACTGGGCACAAGAGAAATTACGGGACGATGACAATTTTTTTGCACGCGTCCTATTTTGCGACGAAGCGTCATTTACCAACAGCGGTAACGAAACCGGCATAATATGCACTATTGGGCAACGGAAAATCCACGATGGCTGCGACAAGTGGAACATAAGCGACCTTGGCGGGTTAATGTATGGTGCGGCATTATGGGAGGAAGGATAATTGGCCCCCATTTTATCGATGGCAATCTAAATAGTGCAATGTATGCTGATTTCCTACGTAATGTAATACCGATGTTACTACAAGATGTTTCACTGCATGACAGAATGGCGATGTACTTCCAGCTTGATGGATGTCCGGCACATAGCTCGCGTGCGGTTGAAGCGGCATTGAATAGCATATTTCATGACAGGTGGATTGGTCGTCGAAGCACCATACCATGGCCGGCACGTTCACCGGATCTGACGTCCCCGGATTTCTTTCTGTGGGGAAAGTTGAAGGATATTGGCTAACGTGATCCACCGACAACGCCTGACAACATGCGTCAGCGCATTGTCAATGCATGTGCGAACATTACAGAAGGCGAACTACTCGCTGTTGAGAGGAATGTTGTTACACGTATTGCCAAATGAATTGAGGTTGACGGACATAATTTTGAGCATTTATTGCATTAATGTGGTATTTACAGGTAATCACGCTGCAACAGCATGCGTTCTCAGAAATCAAAAGTTCACAAAGATACATGTGTGACATTGGAACAAACAAAATAAAATGTTCAAACGCACCTACGTTCTGTATTTTAATTTAAAAAACCTACCTGCTGCCAACTGTTCGTCTAAAATTGTGAGATATATGTTTCTGATTATTACAGCGCCATCTATCACAAAGCGAAAAAAGTGTCCAGCTAAAACATTCATATTTCTTTTCGTACTACACGAATATGTAATAAAAAGTGGGGGTTCCTATTTAAAGAAACGCAGTTGATATCCGTTTGACCTATGGCAGCGCCATCTAGCGGTCCAACCATAGCGCCATCTGGTTTCCCCCTTCAAGCTAGACGAGTTTCGTTCTTTGTAGTTTTTTCGTTTGACGCTTATTTCGTGAGATATTTGGCCCGGTCCCGATCAATGGACCACCCTGTATATTAATGACCTTCCATATGCAGTGTCACAAAATGAAAATTTTGTCTTATTTGCAGACTATACTAGTATTGCTATAAAAAAGTAGTACCCGTGGTCTCACTGAGCAATCAGCTAATGAAATATTTGTAAGTATCAATGGGTGGTACACAGAAAATGGATTGTCACTGAATTTTGACTAGACCCAGTACATATAGTTTAGTACCTCACAAACAATACCTGACCCTATAAATATAATGTATTCAAACAATGAAATTAAAGTTGTAGACAGTGTAAAATTTTTAGGGCTACAAATTGACCACAACCTAAATTGGAAAACTCACGCTCTAGACTTAATGAAACGCTTTAGTTCAGCTACATTTGCAGTACGCATGATAGCAGAAATAGGTGATTTAAAAATGAAGAAGTTAGTTTATTCGGCCTTCTTCCATTCACTAATGAGTTATGGAATCATCTTTTGGGGAAACTCCTCTCACAAATAGAACATTTTTAAAATTCAGAAACGAGTCATTAGATTTATACATAGTGTCAGTCCTAGATCATCATGCAGAGACCTCTTTAAGAAACTTGTTAATCTAACCACTACTTATACTTCTTGATGTCCTTTGTCATTTCCAACATGTCTCTTTTTACACAAAATAGTGCAAAATATGATTATAATATCAGAACCAAAAATAATCTGTGTAAGGACTATAAAAGCTTAACATTAGTACAAAAAGAAGTCAAATACATGGGTACTCGTATATTCAGTATCTTACCAGAGCATATCAAAGGTCTTGTAAGTGATAAAGATCGGTTTCAGAGCGAATTAAAGAATTTTCTGTTGGCCAACTCCTTCTACTCCATCGATGAATATCTTCGCAAGGATTACAGCTGCTTTAGGATTGTACAATATCCATGCATCTGAGTTAAAAAAAAAAAAAACTTTTGACTCTTTCCACATCCCAGAGAGGGATCCATAGAAAACGATACATGTAATGTACTGTAAAGAAGGCTGGGCAGCTGAGGGGCGAGACTGGATAGCAGGCCTATGGGGTCCAGGAAGAAGCAGCTGTCAAAATGAACACCTTTTTTCCAACTTGTGCATCGGTTCTGTGGTGTGGTGGGGAGGCGATCACGGTCCTGCCCTACAGGACTGGGCCGGTAGTCGGTCGGCCGACGGCTAGCTGGCTGCAACACGTGCTGGCGCCCTGCTTTTTGAAGCTGGGCCTAGCGGCAGGAGGCGCGTCGGAAGACGGCTGCTGTGCAGGAGTCTGCCAGCTGGTGGGGAGGACCGGCTGGGGCACTGCGCTACGATACCAACTTTGTGCAGGGGACACACCTATGGCTGCAGTTGGCGGGGCTCTTCGTGTGTCCTCGTGGTACTGTGGGACTGTGAATTAACCTGCTACAAACTCAACATTTGTGCCATTGTGCTGCTCCTGCTCACATACACAGCAACACCACAAAAACCGTGATAATGGAGACATTGCGTTGCCTGCACTGTGAATTACCACTCACTGGCAAGTTACACAGAGCGAGACTAGCCAGGTTCGCAATAATTTCACACGCTCGTTGTCTTAACGCGAATGTCAACACGATGTGCTCACTGGTCACTGGCGGTTAATGCGATTCTGCAGGTTTTTGCGGTCATTGTCACTGAAGGTAAAATCTTCTGGGCTGCTGGGTCATATTATGTTTCTTCTATACGTTTCGACTCCTGTGCTGGGATTTTCTTCAGGATCTTTTAGCATTCGCAGCTGACTGCTCACTGTCGAGGACCAATTTTGTGGTGTCTGATAAAGGGGGACTCGTCTCGCGATTGTGCTGGAGAAGCGCGATTGTTGGGTAAAATTCTTGTGGGTACCATTGGTGGGCCATAGTCATTGGATAGGAAGGGTTTATCCCACACTTACACTGGAGAAGAGTTATTCGTTAAAATTCATCCTGCTGCTATTGGCGGGCCACCATCATTGGATACGGTCTGAGGAAGAGAGCAGGAATGTTTCGCGAAATCTTATTGTCCACAGAGGGGGATTCCTAGGCACTGTTTGTATAGCTCGCATTCTGTGGCCACAAATTCACTTCCTTGATGGCTGGGAGCCACGAAGCCAGATACCTGTAGCCATTCTCTCGATTGAATTTACATTCGTTCTCAAATTTCAAGCGCTTCTCGGACATTTCTTCTACAAATGGTGGTTTCCTTAGCCAACGCACGTACATTATGGAAGTCGATGTCGAGGCCACAGTTCTCATAATGTTCAGCCACATGTGACGTTCGTGTTCCTTAATACGTTGCTTAATAGTCTTTCCCATTTCATCTGTATATACCTTGCTGCAGATTCCATAGTCGCCTGCAGTATGGACGTATCAGTACGTCCGTTTCGCGTCGGAAAAAGTCTTTTATTTTGTTTTCCCAGAAGAAAGAGGTCTGCATACCATTTTCCCGTAGAATTTTGCTTACGTGGTCAGTGACCCCAAAAACAACCGGCAGATTAATAGTGTGAAAAAGTTGTTCCTCATCATTCTTATCAGTGAAATTAATGTTCCCTTCAAAAGACCTGTCTATGGATATACTATTATAGCCACTGACCACGATTATCTTCTTCAAGAAACCCAACTCTGATTCCAAGTTGTTGATGTCGCTGTTTGTCTGCACGTGAAAACATTGCTTGCTTCCGGGCTGGGTGGTGATGCGAAGTAGCATCTAAATACCTATTTCGTTAGTAGGCTTTCTATATACTCTGCGTTGTCCGATCTTCTACATACTAACATATGTAGGAATGGGAGATCGACATCAACCTCAATCTCCAAGATAGAACTCATTTTCGGGTGAAATTCATTCAAGAAATTGTGGAACCTGCGAAGTTCTCCTTTGGTGTGTGGCCATACAACAAATGCGTGATCCACAAAGTGAAACCAAGAGGAAGGCTTTAAACGAGCATTCCTTAACGTGTTGCTCAAAATCTTCTATGAAAATGTCGCCTGCTACTGATAATAAGGGTGAGCCCATAGCAACCCATCAGACTGCCCATAAAATTCTCCTCTGTATTTAAAACAGCTCGATCGAAGACATAATTCAATGAAGTCAAACATTTGCATCAACTTTCTCCCTTATGATCTCCATTGAATGTGATACTGGTATGTTAGTAAACAAAGATTTCATATAGAAACTTTCAAGAAAAAAGAGAGAGAGGTTCGAATCTTTATTTTTTCCATCTAGATGTATCGGTTTTTCAGGCAAACGACATCCTAAAAGATAAGTTGGCTAGTTTATCCCATTCACTACTGGTCTCAAAGGACATGATTGTTTGTGTGTTTGGGTAGACCATACCTTATGGATGAGACAGGTATTCTTGGTAACAGATCTATCCATTCTGAAGTCTGATCGATTTTTCACTTTACGAACAATTCTGTTCGACGGATCGGTTATTAACTTGTGGTACACAGGATCCGCTAGTAGCTGTTTCATCTTCTTGTGCTATTTCACAGCGTTTACAGCAACTGTAGCTCTCCCCTTATCTGCTTTTGTCTCTTGAGGTCACTTTCCATTCCTGCACTGAAATGTTGTTTTCAGGTGGTTACAATTTCTGTAGAACTCCCGACACATACCGTCTCACTTCTTCGGCCTGCAACTTCGGAAGAGAAAACAAGGATGCTCCGATGGCAGTGACGGTTTTTCAAGGTGTAGTTGCAAAATTCAGACAGTTGCCCAGAACTGAGGCAGCTGCTTCATCGAGTACCTATGACAAGAAGTTTACCACTACTCGTTTAGGATCCAGAACGGCGTCTTTTACGTGCATTTTGTCCATCGGTTTCTCGAACTTATCTTTTTGTTTCATAGCATCGAAATCTGATAATCTTGATGAATGGTTAAATGTTATTCTGTCCTCTTTATCCCAGTCCTGAGGTGAGAGAGTTGTCCGTGAAAATAGCAACACAATTAAAACGGAGCTAAAATAATTTTACGAGAACTGTGACCCTGACATCAACTTTCAAAACGTCCATATGCTGTCTACGGAAACCAACTATTATAGAAGAGATGTCCGAGAAGCGATTGAAAATTCTAAGAACGAATTTAACTTCAATAGAGAGGACAGTTACAAGGGTCACTCCAAAAGAAATGCACACTATTTTTGTAAAAATACAGTTTTCATTCTGCATGTGTGAAAGTTTTACAGTGTGTAGATACATCCTTCCCGCTTGTTTTCAAACTTAGTTCAACCTGTTCCCGTGAGTGGCGCCGTCACAGCATGTCTTTACGATGGCTGCTACACTTGACGTTCGTCAGAAGCAACGTGCTGTCATAGAATTCCTGGGGTTGGTTTGTTTGGGGCAGGAGACCAGACAGCGATAGAATTACTGTGCTGTGAAAATGAGACAGTGAGAAACATCCACAAGAGGTTGAAAAAGGTGTATGGAGATGCTGCTGTCGATCGCAATACAGTTAGTCGGTGGGCAAGCAAGTTATGTGATAAAAGCGGGCACGGCAGTATTGAGGATTGTCGTCGCAGCGGCAGGTCTCGTATTGCAGACACTCCAGACAATCTGCAGAGAGTTAACGAATTGGTCACTGCTGACAGACGCATCACAGTGAACGAATTATAACGCTGCGTTGGGGTGGGGGAAGGAAGTGTTTGCTAAATACTGAAAGTGTTGGTGTTAAAATAGGTTTGCGCCAGGTGGGTCCCCAGGATGTTGACAGTGGCTCACAAAGAAACAAGAAAAACGGTATGCAGTGAACTTTTGGAACAGTACGAGAATGGTGGAGATGAATTTCTTGGAAGAATTGTGACAGGTAATGAAACATGGCTCCATCATTTTTCACCAGAGACGAAGAGGTAATCAATGGAGTGGCATCATGCAAATTCACCCAAGGAAAAAAAAAATTCCAAACCACGTCTTCAGCTGGAAAATTTATGGCTACGGTGTTTTTCGATTCCGAAGGACTCTTGCTTGTGGACATCATGCCAATTGGAACCACCATAAATTCTGCTGCATGTGTGACGACACTGAAGAAACTTCAAGCCTACATCCACAAATTTAAATGCAGGATGTTTTGCTGTTGCACGACAATTCACGGCCACATGTCAGTCAAAAAACCATGGAAGCGATCACAAAACTCGGATGGACAACACTGAAACACCCGCCTTACACTCCTGACCTGGCTCCATGGGACTATCATCTCTTTGGGAAACTGAAAGACTCTTCATGGAACAAGGTTTGAAGATGATGGCTCCCCTGTGCACGCTGCCAAACAATGGCTCCAACAGGTTGGTCCAGAATTTTACCATGCGGGTATACAGGCGCTGGTTCCAAGATGGCGTAATGCAATTGAGAGGGATGGAAATTATGTGTAGAAATGAAAATATTGTTCCTAAAGGATGTATCTACACACTGTAAAACTTTCAAACATGTAGAATAAAAGATGGATTAAAAAAAATAGGGTGCATTTCTTTTGGAGTGACCCTCGTACAACCATCTGTCTTCGTGACTTACTTCTATCAGCCGGCCGGTGTGGCCGAGCGGTTCTAGGCGCTACAGTCTGGAACTGCGCGACCGCTACGGTCGCAGGTTCGAATCCTGCCTCGGGCATGGATGTGTGTGATGGCCTTAGGTTAGTTATGTTTAAGTAGTTCTAAGTTCTAGGGGACTGATGACCTCAGAAGTTAAGTCCCATAGTGCTCAGAGCCATTACTTCTATCAAGGAAGTGAATATGCGGCCGCGATGTGTGAGTAATACAAACAACCCCTAGGAAGCCACCTCTATGGATATCAATATTTTCGTAAACATTCCCCCTTTCTATTCACTGCCGATGGCCAACCAATGGCGGCTACAGGAATTTTATCCAATAGTCCCACTTCTCCAGCACAAGCACAGTACAACTCCCTCTTTACAAGAGAACGCACCACTGGTCCTTGGCAGTGTTCAGTCAGTCGTGGACACCACAAGATCCTGAAGAAGATTCCAGCAGAGGGATCAAAACATCTGTTGTGTAGAGGAAATATCACGTAGCCTAAAAATCCAGGAGATTTTACCTTCGGCTAATGCAATATCCCTCATCACTTTCCCACAAATTTTACTCTACCAGGCGGCTCTACACGAGTAGAGGATCACTGCCAGTACAAGCCCAAAAGTTGTTGACGTCAGCATCAGAAATCTCGGAATTTTTTCCCCTATCCCGCACCACTCCAGTCTGCATGGTCAATATCATTAAGCCGAGTGGCCCCTGGGACACTAATGATGTGGAAGCCCAGTCCCCCACCCTTAGAGCAATTTTAATTTTTACAGTTCGACTACGTGAGAGCTGTCATGTGCTGCCTGTATTTCCAATTAGTGTGAAGTGTTGCTAGCAGCAGCATCAATCAAATGGGAAGAAGTAAGTATTTTATCCATCGATATCTAATTATTATTATTTTTATTATTATTATTATTATTATTATTGTGTGAGTGTTTTGTTATACTTAGATCTTTGTTATTATTATTGCAGATGAGGGCATGCAGATGTTCCTGCCTCAACCACAGCAGCAACAGCAGCCACAGTCCACAGGGTATCTTTCTGCCCTTTCATATATGTCGTTCTAAAATGTCATACCATATCTGTAGCAGCAGCTACTGGAACTTGGGTCTCACTGTGACTTTTTTGAGTATTTGTGTGTGCACAGTGTAAATATAAATCAGTTAGAACAGTGTGGAACTGTATGTGTTCATCGCATCTGAAAATCCTATAAGCATAAAACCTGTGGAGGCTCAATTTAATGAACGAATGCCTATGTTTGTAATTGCACCTATAGGTCTGAATATGATGCATGGCTGAATTCAAGATTCAAGGCATATAGAAAACAATTATTTGGACAATACTGTAAAACTCAGTCATAATATATATCTCAGTGATTATATATATATATATATATATATATATATATATATATATATATATATATATCCTATAAGCATATCTGTGGGTAAATAAAAAATGCTTTGGAAAGAAAAAATTTTCTCATTTTTTCCCGCCATACTATAACATCCATATTTCAAGATTGGTATTTTCTATATATGATAACACTGATATGACGAATTTACGGTTTATTATCATTAACACTACATTTTTAAAGTTATTTACAATACTTTTTTAATAATTATTCTTTTTTAAAAAAAAGAGATTGCTTATATGCAGAAATACATTATGCTGAAGCAGTTCATTGTTTTATACAGAGTAGGGCAAATAAAAGTGTCCCAAACAAGTGGATGTGATATGACATGAATGTACGCATATAACCACACCACTTGACGTCCACACTGTGTGCCTCCGTATTCTGAGTGGCTGTTCACAGACATAACAGTGAATGGCATGGACATGGATTTGTTCTCTATATATGATGAAACCTGGTTTCACCTGAGCGGTTATGTCAATTATATTCACGCTTAGTAAAAGAGTTGAGGCATCTGTGGTAAAAATGCAGTTTACTCATTTTTATTCAGTTAGGAGGAAGTAGGTGGGACATGTTCTTGATCCAGATGTAGTGATACTTCTCAAATTCGGAGAATAGCAGTAAATATGTATGTTTGGGACGCTCATTGGCTACTTTGGAAAAGTAAACGGTCCAACTACTTTATGCTTCACATTCACATCTCCTGGCTTGCTTTTTTCTTATCTACGTCCAGATCGTAGACGAAAACTGTATAATTAGGATTTTGCCTCTAGAATTTTTGCAGGTCTGGTATCTTGGCAGGGAATGAGATGCCTTCGAAGTTATAATGCTCGTGGACAATAGGTGCTTTGTATGTTTCTCTATGATATGCATGTTTCGGGCAATTTCTATCACAAGCCAGAAACAACTATACAGAGCAACATTCATCCCTCTCATATACATTCTGGACGTTAATACATGCCTGTTTAGCGGCACTATGTTCTGGAAGAGGGATGAAACTAGATCCACTCCCATTAACTGGATCAAAAACAGGTGACTACTTTACATGGTGGGGTACACGGCTGGGTGCTTTACGAGACAGTTTTCCCTGCATATCGGAAAAACCACTCAGTATGACACAATCGGTAAAAGTTTCATATCGCTCCACTGTTGACTCGCTCCACGATATCAAGTCATCCTTTCCCCAAATTTCGACAATGGTTTTTTCCGCAGCATTACGCCTTCTTTGGGCAGTGTGTCGGCTCACAGCACAAAAATGCTTTTTAGCTGATGGTGGGATATCGTTTGCCATTGATGATGTCAGGGAGTTCCCTTTCTAACACTACTTGGCAAGCTTGAAAGAAGGCAGCCAGATCTCGGTACCCTGCATTGGTGTCAAAAAGTGGAACTGCAAGATCCTGTACCTAAAAGCACCACTAACCACAGAGTAGTTGCATGATTGACTTGGTGTTGGTTAACAAAATGGGCTCGGTGGCTACTACTGCTGCTTGACGCGACACATTGTCGTGGTGGTCGATTGGAAAACGAGCACAGCAAACGTGACCCTCCAGGCCACGGTGACAGAGTCACACATGGTGGTGACCACTCCAAAAGCGCCAGTTTGGTGATTTGGGCTGGGTAGATAGGAATGCCGCACTTGGTGATTGCGGCTGTGGTGATGGGGTCGAAAATGGCGACCACAGTGAGTGTGATAACACAGGCCATGATGCTTGGACCCATAAGTTTGACAGCCCAAGCTGGGGTGATGATGAGGGATACATCGACACTGGAGGTGTGATTAGTCCTCCTCCAGATGAGTGTTTATAAATTAGTTCTACAAAAGTAACCTTTAACTGTGAAAAAGGTAAATAGCTTACAGACATTTTTGAGACAGCATTGAATGCTGTGTATCTTAAAATTTTATTTACAAATGTTCAGTGTGTCCACATTTTGTAACATGATAAATGCCCCATCTGTAATACGCGCAACCCTATGAAGCAAATTTTGATGTATGGTGACAATTGCATCTAAGAAAAGGGAGAAGAAAAGCATAGTAAGTTATTATTGGTAGACGAAGTACTAAAGCACATGTATTCACTTCTTGATAACCAGTGACATCCCCCATGAGCTCTGACCAAAAAATTACGTTATGGCCTGTGACAGCTCAGTGGCTATGCTGTCATCAGGTTGTTTTTGTTGACCGGCCGGGGTGGCCGAGCGGTTCTAGGCGCTACAGTCTGGAACCGCACGACCGTTACTGTCGCAGGTTTGAATCCTGCCTCGGGCATGGATGTGTGTGATGTTCTTAGGTTTGTTAGGTGTAAGTAGTTCTAAGTTCTAGGGACTGATGACCTCAGAAGTTAAGTCCCATAGTGCTCAGAGCCATTTGAACCATTTTTTGTTGTTGTTGTGGTCTTCAGTCCTGAGACTGGTTTGATGCAGCCCTCCATGCTACTCTATCCTGTGCAAGCTTCTTCATCTCCCAGTACCTACTGCAACCTACCTCCTTCTGAATCTGCTTAGTGTATTCATCTCTAGGTCTCCCTCAACGATTTTTACCCTCCACGCTGGCCTCCAGTACTAAATTGGTGATCCCTTGATGCCTCAGAACATGTCCTAGTAACCGATCCCTTTTTCTAGTCAAGTTGTGCCACAAAGTCCTCTTCTCCCCAATTCTATTCAGTACCTCCTCATTAGTTATGTGATCTACCCATCTAATCTGCAGGATTCTTCTGTAGCACCACATTTTGAAAGCTTCTATTCTCTTCTTGTCCAAACTATTTATCGTCCATGTTTCACTTCCATACATGGCTACACTCCATACAAATACTTTCAGAAACGACTTCCTGAAGTTTAAATCTATACTCGATGTTAACAAATTTCTCTTCTTCAGAAACGCTTAACTTGCCATTGCCAGTCTACATTTTATATCTTCTCTACTTCAACCATCATCAGTTATTTTGCTCCCCAAATAGCAAAACTCCTTTACTACTTTAAGTGTCTCATTTCCTAACCTAATTCCTTCAGCATCACCCGACTTAATTCGACTGCATTCCATTATCCTCGTTTTGCTTTTGTTGATGTTCATCTTATATCCTCCTTTCAAGACACTGTCCATTCCGTTCAACTGCTCTTCCAAGTCATTTGCTGTCTCTGACAGAACTGCAATGTCATCGGCAAACCTCAATGTTTTTATTTTTTCTCCATGGATTTTAATACCTACTCCAAATTTTTCTTATGTTTCCTTTACTGCTTGCTCAATATACAGATTGAATAACTTCGGGGAGAGGCTACAACCCTGTCTCACTCCCTTCTCAATCACTACTTCCCTCTTATGTCCCCCGACTCTTATAACTGCCATCTGGTTTCTGTACAAATTGTAAATAGCCTTTCGCTCCCTGTATTTTACCCCTGCCACCTTTAGAATTTGAAAGAGAGTATTCCAGTCAACATTGTCAAAAGCTTTCTCTAAGTCTACAATCGCTAGAAACGTAGATTTGCCTTTTCTTAATCTAGCTTCTAAGATAAGTCGTAGGGTCAGTATTGCCTGACGTGTTCCAGTGTTTCTACGGAATCCAAACTGATCTTCCCCGAGGTCGGCTTCTACCAGCTTTTTCATTCGTCTGTAAATAATTCGCGTTAGTATTTTGCAGCTGTGATTTATTAAACTGATAGTTCGGTAATTTTCGCATCTGTCAACACCTGCTTTCTTTGGGATTGGAATTATTATATTCTTCTTGTGGTTTGAGGGTATTTCGCCTGTCTCATACATCTTGTTCACCAGATGGTAGAGTTTTGTCAGAACTGGCTCTCCCAAGGCTGTCAGTAGTTCTAATGGAATGTTGTCTACTCCCGGGGCCTTGTTTCGACTCAGGTCTTTCAGTGCCCTGTCAAACTCTTCACCCAGTATCATATCTCCCATTTCATCTTCATCTACATCCTCTTCCATTTCCATAATATTGTCCTCAAGTACATCGCCCTTGTATAGACCCTCTACATACTCCTTCCACCTTTCTGCTTTCCCTTCGTTGCTTAGAACTGGGTTTCCATCCGAGCTCTTGATATTCATACAAGTGGTTCTCTTTTCTCCAAAGGTCTCTCTAATTTTCCTGTAGGCAGTATCTATCTTACCCCTAGTGAGATAAGCCTCTACATCCTTACATTTGTCCTCTAGCCATCCCTGCTTAGCCATTTTGCACTTCCTGTCGATCTCATTTTTGAGACGTTTGTATTCCTTCTTGCCTGATTCATTTACTGCAGTTTTATATTTTCTCCTTTCATCAATTAAATTCAGTATTTCTTCTGTTACCCAAGGATTTCTACTAGCCCTCGTCTTTTTACCTACTTGATCCTCTGCTGTCTTCACTACTTCATCCCTCAAAGCTACCCATTCTTCTTCTACTGTATTTCTTTCTCCCATTCCTGTTGATTGTTCCCTTATGCTCTTCCTGGAACTCTGTACAGCCTCTGGTATAGTCAGTTTATCCAGGTCCCATCTCCTTAAATTCCCACGTTTTTTCAATTTCTTCAGTTTTAATCTACAGGTCATAACCATTAGATTCTGGTCAGAGTCCACATCTGCCCCTGGAAATGTCTTACAATTTAAAACCTGGTTCCTAAATCTCTGTCTTACCATTATATAATCTATATGATACCTTCTAGTATCTCCAGGGTTCTTCCATGTATACAACCTTCTTTCATAATTCTTGAACCAAGTGTTAGCTCTGATTAAGTTATGCTCTGTGCAAAATTGTACCAGGCGGCTTCTTCTTTCATTTCTTACCCCCAATCCATATTCACCTACTACGTTTTCTTCTCTCCCTTTTCCTACTATCGAATTCCTGTCACCCATGATTATTAAATTTTCGTCTCCCTTCACTATCTGAATAATTTCTTTTATCTCATCATACATTTCATCAATTTCTTCTTCATCTGCAGATCTAGTTGGCATATAAACTTGTACTATTGTAGCAGGCGTGGGCTTCGAGTCTATCTTGGCCACAATAATCCGTTCACTATGCTGTTTGTAGTAGCTTACCGGCATTCCTATTTTTTTAATTCATTATTAAACCTACTCCTGCATTAGCCCTATTTGATTTTGTATTTATAATCCTGTATTCACCTGACCAAAAGTCTTGTTCCTCCTGCCACCGAACTTCACTAATTCCCACTATATCTAACTTTAACCTATCCATTTCCCTTTTTAAGTTTTCTAGCCTACCTGCCCGATTAAGGGATCAGACATTCCACGCTCCGACCCGTAGAACGCCAGTTGTCTTTCTCCTGATAACAACGTCCTCCTGAATAGTCCCCGCCCGGAGATCCGAATGGGGGACTATTTTACCTCCGGAATATTTTACCCAAGAGGACGCCATCATCATTTACCCATACAGTAAAGATGCATGTCCTCGGGAGAAATTACGGCTGTAGTTTCGCCTTGCTTTCAGCCGATCGGAGTACCAGTACAGTAAAACCATTTTGGTCATCAGGTAAACGTACAGAAACAAGAGAAAAACACATCATAAGCACTCTATGCAACCGTAAAAAATTATTAATATGGTTAGAGTGACTGTTAATACTCATGTATCCGTTCCTCAATGACCGATGTTATGCCCCACGAACCCTGAATAGAAAAAGGCGTTACTTCCTGTGGCAGCTCGATGTCAGTAGCACCTATAGGGGAAAAAAATAGGAACATGTAAGCACTGCATGCAAGAGTGAAATAAAAATTAACGCACACACATATAAATAAAGAACTGGCCTATTCTGGGTGGCTATGCATCAGGATGGGAAAGAGAAATGGTGAGCGAGAGGCATATTCACGTGAAGCTCTGCAGTTAAACTGTTATTGCGTAAAGGCAAGCGCTGGCACGCCAGTCGGGAACGATAGAGAGGAGATGGGTGTGAAAAGACGCCGCCAGTCGCACGCTGACCGTCCCCTCTCCAGGACGACAATACGACAGCAGCGACTCTTATGTGAAAAGGACATAAGCGCCGCGCCAGACTGGTCGCTGTCCAGTTCAGTAGGAGCTTCAAGACTAGCCACTTGGAATTATGTATACTGAAGAAACTTGTTTATTTCGTGTGTCACCCTTTGCTTGCGGCACTTCTGTGCAACTGTCAAAGTTAATTATTGTCTCTTTTCATTTTATAATAAATCTCATTAGTACGATTTGTTTGAATGTTTTATGCAAGCTTCCTAGACAGCCCATATTTGATGACAAGGCTGGACACAATAACTGACGACGAGCACGGAGCCATAACATAAACATTTGTAGTATTGACAGGTGCTTAATCAGGCTGGCTTATACAACACTGTAGCCGGCCTTAGGGCCGCTCTGTGTGAGAGCAAACGCAGCCAACTGCAGAACTCGCTATTGCGTCGATCACGGTGGTGACGTACGGTGTCCTAGGTCAAGGGTGGCAGTTGACACGGCTCCTTGCAGGTCGCCAGAAACCAAAGATGTGTGCAATCCACCCAGGCCCTGCGGAGTTGTGCGAGATAGTGCGCTTGGGAGTGATAGCCAACACTATATGTTCTGATGCTGAGCTGCAATGCCCCAGTCACCTCCACAGGAGTAGTCCAGGACAGTGATTGATGACATTTAGGTGGCTACGAGGCTGCAACAGCACGCCTCCCCCAGCTGGACCGTACACAACTTTTTTAGTTTTTTTTTTAATTCTTTATTCTTGATCTTTATATTATACATACAACTCACCACCTCATATAATTAGTCATCCTTAATTGTTACAATATTGTTAGCAGCTAATTTACAAGGTTTACAGGTGAGCTACAGTAGTGTTAAAAAGGTTAATGGTGTACTTAGTGACTAAAACTCTACCCTACCTGCAGCGTCACAGGTGTGTCAGTCAAGTGTACAAACCTACTGCATGGCCTTTCCCACTGAGCTAATCCCGATGAGCGTGCCCATGACATTAGGCAGGCCAAGGATAAATTGAATATCGCTGTAGGTTCCTGTTTTTTGTTTCCTAATTATAAGTTCTACTTACTATGAAAGAATCTGACCTACGTCAATTCCGGTGGTTGTCTCGGTTCCGCATTGTTGTACCCCACTCCCCATAGTCCTGCACGTAGCGGATTCCAACTGTAGTAGTAGTCGACCTATCCGTGCACAGGCGGTGAGGGATTGTCCGCCAGATATTCCGATAGCACTTTCCGTGATACCTCGTTTGCTAGGTTGTTTAATGTTCGAAATGTATCCTCTCGTCTCAGTAGTATGTACAGTCGACAGCAAAAAAAGTGGGTCACGCCTGAATTCCAATGTGTAGGCTGCACCTGAATGTATGCAACCAACATAGCATATCTGTGTTGCACATCGTCGCAACCCTCCACAGTACAGTCGTTGTAAGATACACAATGGGTACTGCTAGAAACTACTAGAGAACACCGGTCTTTATGACAGTCTGTCCAGATGTAAAGTAACACCACGATAGTACAGAAGAGATCAGACAGTCCTTAACGTTTGTAAACTAAATTTAATTACAATAAGTGACATTTCAAACGTTATGGGACAACTAATTTTGTCACATAAATCGTTCAGTAATCCTTAGGCCCAATTAAATATTTGAGACAGTATATGGATTTATAAAGTTGTATGGCAATTGGAAACAAGTTCTTTGCTGTCTAAAAGGTTTAACCAACACATGCTGAACGTCGTTCAATGTTCAACGGGGAGTGGTTTCACAACAACTTTATGTAATACTAAGCAGTTAAAAGAAAACGTGATTAACGGCGGCAAGCACTCTACGAAAATCCTAACATCAACAGCGAATAACAAGTAATATCATTGTTCTCGTAACACATCAACAGCTACGTGTACACACAGTTGTACTTTAAATGACATGACCAACGTCTTCTTTCTGGATCCGGATGCAAACCTAGAACGTAAAGCCATTGTTAAACAAGCAAAGCTTTGTGCCTTATCGAGACTCGATCACTAGGCAGAAAGAGACGTCAAATATTGATGTTTGCACCAGTATCAGTTATCAGTTCTCAACTTGAACGTAAATGACGATAACGTTTGTACGAAACCAGGAACCCTAACATGACAATTACCTTCCTGGTAGTTAACCTCGAAAGACGTTCGTTGTATATTGTGGCACTGTCAAGGAACAAAGGATGCACATGTTTAAAACTGATGTGCCATCATGTAATGCTGGTGACAAGGATGCGAACCCAGCACCTAATCGGATTGTTGAATAAGTACGTAAAATTCAGAATGTAGAAATCACAGTTTGTCACCAGTAGTGAGGTTGGAACCTTAAATGACGACTGAAGTTGTATTGCCTGACCGGGATTCGAACCCTGCGCCTACCGCCGTCGTTGTCTAACCAGGAACAGACGAGAAATGTCCAATGTTGGTCCACCAATAGCGAGATGTGCGAACGTTTAACTGGAAATAAGGCAACGAAAACGTCTACGCTGACTGAGAGTCTAACGCCGCACACATGGTAATGAAGACACGTTAATAACAAATTCTTATTCAGTAGTAGCTAGGAGTAGCATGTTTAGTTGCAAACCTTAAGGCCTTTCTCATCCCTAGTAACGTGTTGTCTAACATCTGCGATATCATGGTGTTAATTTACAAGTGCATTGACTGCCCTAAGAGCAATGTTCTCTAGTAGTCGTGTATCATTGAGATGCAAATGAAGTGCCTCAGCAGAAAGTAATTTCCGTCGTGCAGCATGTATTGTTTCAGAGACACTGAGTACATGTTATAAGTGCACAAAACGTGTATTATATAGTACGTATATACTATTATTTGGAGAAGCTGTCGCCAAACCTGTTTACTTTTACATTCCGCTTAGTTGTCGTGGTTGAACACAAGTTTTCTTAGGGCTACATCTAATGCAGAGCGCTTACAAGAAAGAATAGTTTCCTGCATCATGCTATTGCTAGCTAGGTGAAATATTTAGTGGTAGCTATGTTTAAAATGAATGTATTTTTGAACGTATTGTTCGTCAAATATTTGACTGAATCGTCAACTGTAGCTGTGCCTGCACATGTTATAGCATAATAGCTGTAGCTGCGTTAGTTTATACTACAGACTTGGATAGGTTAGGTGTAACTTTTGATCCTTCAAGGAGTGATCGTGGCCTTGCGGCCCGGGTCTGTACTAGCCGCGGATCGCGAGCTACGGGCCAGCCAGGCTGGCCGAGGCGAGACGGAAGTGAGCGAGCTGGCGGTGGCGTTGGTGGGCCAACAGCACGGGACGAGCCAGCATGGCTGCGCCGCATGCCTCTGCCGCTCCATTTGACGTAAATATGTTTACTTCCTCTCCTGGATTCAGTATAAGGGCGGCAAGCAGAAATACACATCAGGCTGTCTGCCGTAATGGCTCACTGGGAGAGGTCTATTCGAGACAAGAGTCGTCGCACTCATTGAAATGGTTCAAATGGCTCTGAGAACTATGGGACTTAACATCTATGGTCATCAGTCCCCTAGAACTTAGAACTACTTAAACCTAACTAACCTAAGGACATCACACACATCCATGCCCGAGGCAGGATTCGAACCTGCGACCGTAGCAGTCAGGCGGCTCCGGACTGAGCGCCTAGAACCGCTAGACCACCGCGGCCGGCACTCATTGAAGAAGGAGGATGTTCCATCAGAGAAGCTGGCAGACGGTATAGCGTACCACATACCACTGCAACGAGATGGCGGAGGATCTGCCTTGAAAGAGGCACCACCAACAGGGCTCCTGGCTCAGGAAGGAAGTGAGCGAGCTCACAGCAGGAAGACAGAGACCTAGTGTCTAGGAGCAGAGAAAATCCCCTTCTGAACGCGAAGCAGTTGCGGCGGGAGACCAACTTCCCCGGCTCCAGTGACACGATTCGCCGAAGGCTGAGGGACACTGGACTGCATGCATCTGAGGGCGTCGTGGGACAACGTCATTTTCACTGATGAGAAGGTGTTTTCCACCAGCAACGACGGTCCACGAATCGTTTACAGGCTCCAAGGGACTCGCCATCGACGCTAATGTGCAACCACGACGAGAAGAAGTGGCCGGCTATCTGTTACCTGCTGGGGTTGGATTTCTGCGTGAGGGGCGGGAATTCTTCATAGGTTAGAAGGAACTCTGGAGAGCGTACAGTATGCCCACATATTGGAAAATGTGATGCTTCCGTCAGCGCGAATACTGTACGCAGAAGGGGGCGTCACATTGCAAGGGGACCATTCTACCATTCACAAGTCTGCATTTGTTCAGCAGCGGCTCTCCACGATTGGCGTCAACGTCATGGACTGGCCGCCACGGGTGGCTGATATGAACCCCACGGAAAACATGTAGGCTGAGGTTGCCAGAACATTAACAGAGAACTGGCCACAAAACCAACCAACTACTTTGGACGCTCTTTGGGACTGCGTCCTGGAAGCCTGGAAGGAAGTTGCTTCTTCAGGCTGTTACGTCCGACGGCTTATACATTCTATGGCAAGACGCATGATAGAAGTACAAAATAATGAAGGATTCTGGATAAAATATGAGAGTCTTTAAAATGTTTTGTTATGTCTCCTTTTTCGTCATTTTTCCTCATTGGGAGCTAGAGGAAGATCGCGTGGCAACAGAAAAGATACAATATGGGTTAGTTTTCCTTTGAGTTGCCTTTTTAATTCAAGTGGGTTTCTTTTGAATATACAGTTTGTTAAATATTCTATTTTGATTTCATTTTTACGCTGTCTAGATACTTACAAACTAATCAGCGTAGATGGACTCTGTCACAGTAGTTTTTGTTATTTCAAATACAACTCTCTCTTCCCCTCCATCCATGAATACACCCTCCGTCCTACACACAATATTCAAACGATTTCATATTAGGTTTACTCGTTGTTAACATCTCCTCTATTCACTCTCACACACACACTCTCTCTCTGACACTATCGCCGTAAGTGCCCTTCTGTTCCATTCCCCTAGAACTTTATAAACAAATCTAGCGGTTTCTATTAACGCTACATTTTCTCTTTTAATTGTTGCTGTCTTTACTCTCTATCATTCCTCTCAACACCTATGAAACTGTATTCTTTGATCTCCCCTTCTCTATAACCCATTCTTTATTCTGAAAACAGTCCTTCCTTATCTCTCTGTCCTAAGATAAAACGAACTGTGGCTGACATCTAAGTAAGCAATACTTTGCAAGCATTTCACGCTTATGTTTTGCACTTCTGCACTTCTATCCATTCCCAGATCCCGCCCTTCTTCCTGTTACCCGTCCCTTGACATCTGCATCTACATCTAAATGAATACTCTGCAATTCATAATTATGTGCTTGGCAGGGGTTTCTGTGGTCTGGTGGATTAATCTTGTATTGATGTGTAAAACGTGTAGGTTCACATCTCACGTCAGGCGTAGATTTGTAACACATACTTGTAACTCTCCTGCACCCCTAGTAACGCCAAGTGCAGAACGCCAGTAAGCTCCGTAGTTCGACATCCGCAGTAAAGATAACAACCCTTCGCTGCCGACTGGGGCAGAGCGGCATTCGTTTGAGCTGTGACAGATGGAGAAACCCCGGAAGGCAGAGACTTTGTCACCAGCAAGCCGTCGTAAACTAAAAAACATATTTCATTTAATGCACCAATGGCCATATAAGTTCACAAGGCTCTTACTTTATTTGAAACTGAGACGTTGAAAATTGTGGTGCTGGACTGGGATTCAAAGCCGGCCGAAGTGGCCGTGCGGTTAAAGGCGCTGCAGTCTGGAACCGCAAGACCGCTACGGTCGCAGGTTCGAATCCTGCCTCGGGCATGGATGTTCGTGATGTCCTTAGGTTAGTTAGGTTTAACTAGTTCTAAGTTCTAGGGGACTAATGACCTCAGCAGTTGAGTCCCATAGTGCTCAGAGCCATTTGAACCATTTGGGATTCAAATTCGATTTCACTATATTCCCCAAGATTGCAAAATCTTCTAGGCCTCCTCGAAAGGCACCTATCTGGTTTCGAATCCTGATCAGCACAAAATATTCATTATTTCATTTCACCTAGCATGTGCACTCCGAACTACTAGTGAAAAATAGTTGCATTTTCAATGTCAGCTGTAACGTGTTCGTTTCAACTCACAGCCACAAGATGAGCTTTTTATCACAACATTACAAGATCAAACGTTTCCTTACATCTTTTCAAGTTCAAACATTCTTCTCCATTCTACTGGCGAAAACGGATTTGGGTTTGACGTTGTGTTCGTTGCGATCACCAACGACGATATGTTGTGGATTCAACTTCTAACCAGCAAAGTATTTTCTATCACATCATTGAAAGTACAAACATGCCACTCCTGGCTATTATTGGAAAAGAATTTGATAGTTAAAGTGTTTTCATGACTACGTGTGCGGGTTTTGAATTCCATTCAGCACAGAACTTTTCGCCGCCCGATGTCTAGCTAAACATGCGCACATCTCGCTACTGGTGAACCAACAATAGCTATTTATCGTCTGTTCCTGGCTAGAAAACGACGGCGCTAGATGCTGGATTCGAATCTCAGTCAGGCAAAAACAATTCTATCGTCATTTAAGGTTCCAACATCTCGCTATTGGTGAAAACATTTGATATTTAACTTTTGATTTTACGTACTTCGTTAACGATCCGATTAGGTGGTGGGTTCGCATCCCTGTCACAAGCTTTACATGATGGCACTTCAATTTTAATCATGAGCATACCTTGTTCCTTGTGAATGACACCATATTAAACGTAGTTGGGAGTAGTTCCCAGGAAGGTAACTGTTATGACAGGATTCCCAGTTCAGTACAAACATTTTCGCCATTTCTTTTCAGGATCTGAATTGATAACTGATATTGGTGCTAACGTCTATACTTCACGTCTCTTTATGCCTAGTGATCGGGTCTCAATAAGGCACAAACAAAGCTTAACTTAGTTAGCAATGGCTATAGGTGCTGGGTTTGAATCCAGGTCCAGAACGACGACGTTGGTCATGTCATTTAAAGTTCAAAGTTGCGTATACGTAGCTGTTGATGTGTTACGAGAACAATAATATTACTGGTGATTCGCTGTTAATGTTGAGATTTCCACAGAGTGCTTGTTGCCGTTAATCGCGTTTTTTTACTGGTTCATCAAATATCCAGTTTCCAGAGTCACTCGCCATTGAGCGACGTTCAGAACGTGGATGGAAAACCTTTTCGAGAGCGAAAAACTTTTTTTCCAATTGCCGTACAGCTTTGTAACTCCATATATTGTCTCAAGTATTTAATTTTGACTAAGGATTACTGTACGATATATGTAAAATAATTCGTTTTCTCAGAACTTTTGGAATGTCACTCATTGTAATTAAGGTTAGTTTATGAATGTTATGGGGTGTCTCATCGCTAAGAACGTGTTTTCTAATATGTTTTGTGTGACGATATTAGTTGACTAAAGACTGACTGCCATAAAGACCTTTGGTCTCTAGTAGTCTCCTGCAGTACCCATTGTGTGTAGTCAAACGACCGTACCGCACGGTGTTTTGGTGTTTAGAGGATCTGCAACAAAGCTACGTTATGTTGGTTTTATTCGGCAGTGACCCACTTTTTTTGCTGTCAAGTGTACGTTTGGTAGTTGATGTTGTAGCGCGGCTGCTACATCAATGTAATGGGGGCACTCGTAAACCACATGGTCGGGAGTACCCTCCGGTGAACCACAGTCACATGCAGGTGTAGCCCTCCTCCCAAACCGACATAGACATGTCGGATAGGGCCCATGACCAGTGAGAAAATGGAACAGTCCCCATGTTGGCTCAAAGTATCTCATACCTAACCGTTCTTTCACGTCTGGTAGAAGCTGGAATGCTCTTCAGCCAGTGTCATTGGCTTCCCATGACTCCTGCCACAGCCGTGCTGCCTGCTTTCTGATTTTAATGTCAAGAGGACAGAACCACATCATTACCAACAGGGCCCCACCTGGAGATGTCCTGTAGACCGCTGCTGACCTTAACATCATGTTCCTTTGCACCCTTCTCACTGTCATGGCGGGCACCACCTCGTGAGCCTGTGCCCCTAGAGTCCCAAGCCGTTACCCGCTATTAATTTTAATATGCTGATATGGTATAATTTTATTAAATGAGGTGGAAGGTGGGATCTTTTGTGACCAATGAAAATGAGGCTCTTGAGTACTTCTAGGACATTTTGGGTTACAGTTTCGATGTGCTTTGCAAAGTTCCACCTTTCGCCAATGACGACTCCCAAGTAGAGTGCCTCTCGTTGTAGAAGAACTGTGAAGCCCTCAATTCTCACTGTTGGGTTCCTTAAAGTTGTCCTTTTAGTAACAGATATGTTGACTTATTTGGTGAAATTGTCATTTTTGTATGTCGGCACCATAGTCGTAGTTTTTCCATAGCTCTTTTTAACTTTGGCTCGATATCTCCGCGGCTATGTCCGCCAACCAACAGGAGGGGGTGATCTGCGTAGGCTATCATCTCTAGAACCTCTTCGCTCCGTTGTAGGCTGTCCCAGAACAGGGGGCCTAACACAGAACCCTGGGTGCATCCCTTTGTTATCATTTTTCCAACTTTCCCACGAGGGGTGGTAGCCAGACCTCCCTATCCTCGCAATAGCTCCTCAGACAACCGTATAGCGACCCTGGACACTCTTTCTCCCGTAAACAGGAGAAGAGCGAAGGCCACCACAGGTAGTCGAAGGCGCCGCTGATGTCCACCATGATGCAAACTATGTACTTGTACAGGGCTGAGTTACAGAACTCAGCCAACAGGGCGATTGCGTCAGTCACCGACCGTCCAGGCCTAAGGCCAAACTGCCTGTCACTCATCCCGCACAGCAATCGACGTGCAGCCAGTCTGCCAGCCAACAATTTCTCGAGAATTTTGCAAAAAGGTCTAATAAACAAATTGGTCTCTATGATTTGGTTTTAACCAGGTCTTTTTCGGGTATTTTCTTTATAATTACCATGTTTGCAACTTTCCAGATTATCGGAAATTTCTGCAGCCTGAGGCACTTATTAAATAGTTGCGTGAGGGGCTAACAAGGGAACCTTCCCATCGCACCCCCCTCAGATTTAGTTATAAGTTGGGACAGTGGATAGGCCTTGAAAAACTGAACACAGATCAATCGAGAAAACAGGAAGAAGTTGTGTGGAACTATGAAAAAAATAAGCAAAATATACAAACTGAGTAGTCCATGCGCACGATAGGCAACAACAAGGATATTCTGAGCTCAGGAGCGCTGTGGTCCTGTGGTTAGCGTGAGCAGCTGCGGCACGAGAGGTCCATGGTTCAAGTCTTCCCTTGAGTGAAAAGTTTACTTTCTTTATTTTCGCAAAGTTATGATATGTCCGTTCGTTCATTGACGTCTCTGTTCATTGTAATAAGTTTAGTGTCTGTGTTTTGCGACCGCACCGCAAAACCGTGCGATTAGTAGACGAAAGGACGTGCCTCTCCAATGGGAACCGAAAACATTTGATCGCAAGGTCATAGGTCAACCGATTGCTCCACAGGAAAACACGTCTGATGTATTCTATACGACACTGGTGACGGCATGTGCGCCACATGACAGGAATATGTTGTCGACCCACCTAACTTGTACACTTGGCGAATGGGTAAAAAGATTCTTCTACCTTGCCCGATTTAGGTTTTCTTGTGGATGTGATAATCACTCCCAAAAAAGTGATCAAAACATAAGAGTTTGTCACATAAAGTGAAAATAAAAAACGAAACTTTTCACTCGAGAGAAGACTTGAACCAAGGACCTCTCGTTCCGCAGCTGCTCACGCTAACCACGGGACCACGGCGCTCCTGAGTTCGCATCAGCCTTGATGTTGCCTATGTTGCGCATGGACTACTCAGTTTGTATATTTTGCTTATTTTTTCGTAGTTCCACACAACTTCTTCCTGTTTTCTCGATTGATCTGTGTTCAGATTTCACTGTGCCAACTTATAAATAAATCTGAGGGGGGTGCGGTGGGGAGGTTCCCCTGTAAGAATTGCACTACTTCCGCAACAAAGCCGTCTGACGCAGGGCCTTTCCCTCGCTTTAACGATTTTATTTAGGCAGCCACCTCCTCTTCAGAGATGGGGTATACTGCTCTGTCATTGGTGTATCTAACCAGGTCGTCATTTCTCATTTGGCGCTGGTCCTCTGTTTCCCCATCCGCACTGTCGTCAGGCAGCAGGGACCGGAGGAGGACCTCAGCAGTTTCCTGCCAGGATTCCGTCATCCTGTCCCCACGCGTGACTGTAGATATCACCATTGGAGAGCGGATCTTCTCTCTTACTGGTTTGTAGGGTAATCCCCATGGCTGTATAGCTGATTGGTTTATCACGCAGCTTTCCCAGCCCAAAGTTCATTTTGGAATATCTCCTTTGCTTCCCTGTACTGCTGCAACCATCGATGCTGTTCCCACCAGACGACACTGCCTTGGTAGTGCCGCCTTAGCCTTCTGACAGACTGACGCATATGCTCTAGTTTGGCTGACCATGGTGACGGAGAGGCCGCCATGGCCTTCCTCCTAGTTGGTACGGCTGCTTTCACCACTCTGGTAATCGCACTCACCAGCTCTTTGGCATACTTGTTCACGTCTATGTCTTGGTGTATGTCATAGGTAATGCAGGAATGTCGCACTCCCTCGCTAGGCGTTCCCAATCTGCTCTATTATAGTTCATCTGTACCTCCCACCCTCCCACCCTCTGTCGCCTATTGTGGATGTGATAATATTGTGATCACTTGTGGTGACATTGTCTTCAACATTCAAATTTTTTACGATGTTGACGGCGTTTGGTGTGGTTAGTGTCACGTCAATGCTTGTGCCTTGTCCCCCTCCCGCTGTATAGGTGGGAGGTTTGCCAGGCTTGTAGGCCATCACAAGTTGCAAGGCCATAATCCATTCTTCCGCCTTTCCTCCATTTGCGTCTCTTGTGCAACTGTACCATAGGGGGGATTTTGCATTTATATCAACAGTTACAATCACTTTTCGTCCCCGCAACGCTGTGATTATTCTTGTGAGATGGTCCAAATGTTGCTTAATTTTATCTCTGTACTGAAAGTACATACTTACGAGAGTTAATACTCCTGCGGGAGATTGAATTTCCATAACGTTGCAGTGACTATTTGTATACTGCGAGAGAACTGTTACCGGCAATGATTTATTTGTAATTATTATTGCCGCACTCGGGTCGTACCCACTACTGACTAGTTGCCATGTTGCGGCTGCAAAAGCTATTTGCCCAGCTTGGGAGTACGGCTCCTGCAGGCAGAGCACATCTAGTCTCTTCTCCTCGAGCAACTTGCTTAGCTCCTGCATCACGAGTCTCCTATTGTGAGTGTTAAGTTGACCAATAGTTATTTTTGTCATTATGGGAAGTATGTATGTACGTGATCATCTGGCCAGCTCTTTCACCATTCGAAAGCAGTGCGTTCATTTTCCAAGACTAACTGTGTGTAGATATCATCAAGATCAAATTTTTCGCCTCGTCTTTTAAAAGCTTTCTTGACCAGATCACGCAGGGCTCCGAAGTCGGTGGGGAGATTCATCGACTTGAGCTGTAATTCTGTCAACAGCCTCCATCACCGAGAAGATGACGTTCCTACCATATTTATGCCCTACCCGGACCACATGTCGCAACGCAGTGTTCAGGGTAGTCGGCTGCTCCAGCCTTGCCAATTGCATGGCGCGATCTATGTTCGGATACACTCTGACAGGTTCTGCAGACATTATTCTGACAGGAGTAGTGTCTTGTGTAGCTGGGAGCACACTGGTGCATGTTATTGTATTTTGTTGAACTGGATATTGTTCCACTCTGCGCAGTTCGTTTTTCTGCATTGCCGCTGGTCGGGCCACTACCACAGGATGCCCTTGCCGCTCTAGGTCTTTTATTGACTTATATCCCCGAATTTGGGAGCAGGGAGCTGCAACCATCGTAGAACGCTCCGTCTGTATCCCGATGTCAACCATTTCTATTTTTTGGGTGCCTGAAAGCGATGTCAAGAACTCTCTGAATTTACTTGCCTTCATAGCGTCCCTCCTCCTTTTGCTCGAGGATTTTTGCGTTGGCATCCTGTTCCCATTTATGTTTTCAGCCATAATCTATTCTTGAAATGAACCTCTGTTCAGGCATCCTGTATGTAGGGCAATTTCGACCAGTTATACTGGTAAATTATTTTCAAACTACAGCGTTCACACACTTCATTTAACATGTAAATGTCACTACAGATATTCGGATTTAGCTTATGACGTGTTCGATATGCCTGCCATCATTGGCGATGATGTGGCGCAGACGAATAGCGAAATTCTGCATTTCCCGCCGGCGTGTCAGAACATCTGTGCTATCGATGACCTCCTGAATGGCTGTTTTCAGCTCAGCAATGGTTTTGGATTTATTACTGTACACCATGCCTTTAATATAGCCCCACAAAAAGAAGTCGCATGTGCTCAGATCTGGAGAATATGGCTGCCAGTCGAGGACCATGCCAATGGCCTAAGATATCCCAGAGCCAGAATGTCCTCTAGGTCATCAAACACTCTCCTGCATCGATGGGGACAAGCTCCGTCTTACGTGAACCACATCTTGTCGAAATTCGGGTCAGTTTGGATACCGGGGATGAAATCATGTTGCAAAACCTTCATGTACCATCGGTAGTCACCATGCCATCAAGGAATATTCCACTGATTATTCCGTGACTGGACACTGCACACCACAAAGTCACATGTTGAGGGTGAGTAAGCCACTGGGCAGTATTGTTGACATTACATGAAAACATTCCAGCCAGGTAACGTTGGCTAGACCAGTCACAGCCAAGGCAAACAGAACCATGAACGCCACAACACAGTGTTACAAGGAGTGATGTAATACTTAGTAACTCAGAGCACTTGAGAAACTCACATATTGCAAATTTGTCCAGGCATAGAATCCTGTGCTCGGTACAGAACGAGCTAGGATATCTGATAGGACATGTAATTTGTGAAACCTACTCGTTCCCACTATCCCCTTGTAGAACTACATAAGAAGTGTAGTTGTAAGGGTATAAATAACCGAACTTACGAACTCAAGGCGTTCAGTCAAGCCTCCATTCTGCCTGTGTATTCGACCGGAGAGACTGATGGGGTTCTGAGTTTCAGAGAAACCGTGGCTATCCACAGTGATGAAGCTTAGCTGTCCACCTGTCCACTGAGTTCCAACATAAGGCTCGCCATACGCGTGGCGTGGGAGTCGCGGTACTTAGGAAAATTTCACTGCTGCAGTAAGCTGGTGTCTAGCCAGCCTCCACCCTCTGAGGAACTTTGGCCGACAGACAACAAGCTGTGTACGATGTCTGGCGCGAGGTCGGATGAGTTGAGCGTGGGCGCAAGCTCGCAGTTCCTCGGTCTCTTGCGCGGTACGCACGGTGCAGGCCCGACCGCCGCCGGCGCGCCGTAAGGCACGGAATTTCGCACCATGGTGTATCGCTTTCTGGTCGGGCGTGCCACCGATAGGACTCACACGGGGGAGTGATGCGCCATACATAGCCTCTCCTTCCCAAGTGGCTCTTTCCGCCTCGCCTTCCCGTGGTGCCAGACGTTAAGCTCGTCATTTTCCGGGCCCGCCCGGATGTGCCTTGCGTCAGAATGGAGAGATGTGACCCAACCTGAAGCACAAGCGAATGGTGCGTGGCATAGGGCGAGCTGTGTCCAGGGACCTAAGATCTGTCCCTTGGGGGGAGGGTTGAAAATGGTTCAAATGGCTCTGAGCACTACGGGACTTAACAGCGGAGGTTATCAGTCCCCTAGAACTTAGAACTACTTAAACCTAACTAACCTAAGGACATCACAAACATCCATGAGCGAGGCAGGATTCGAACCTGCGACCATAGCGATCGCGCGGTTCCAGACTGAAGCGCCTAGAACCGCTCGGCCACCCCGACCGAGTGGGGAGGGTTGAGCGGGGCTGCTAGGCTCACCGTGTGTGCGACTCCTCTGCACTGGCCGGCTGCTGCTCCTCTCCCTCTCTGCACAGAGCACAGAACACCAGCTGCTCTGCAACCTCGTTTGTCGGCACGGGATCTCGACGCGAGTCGCAAGGACGCTTCGCCGCGCCCGTGGGTAACCGAGGCGTGTTCTGCCAAACGCAAGGGGTGGTGACATCGCCTGGGCCAGGTTAGCTGAGTCCAGATGGCTGAACAACTGGGTGACCGGCCCACCACCTGAGTAGGAGTGGGTCCCTGGCCGAGAGATGGAAGCTCGGGCCAGCAGGTGGTGGAGGACGAGAAGTACATCCGCTTCTCCGGAGTGAAGGGTATACTTGCAGAGGCGCGCTGAGTGAAATCGTCGACGACGGGGCCACCGAGAGGAAACAGTACGTTGGCGACAGCGTGCTGAACCCGGCAGCTCGCGAGTGCCCTCGGCCTAGGGGCGAGGCTGGTGGGCGAGCTGCATGCGTCCCTCCCCCCCCCCCCCCATGTCAGAGGTGTCGGTCCGGGGCAGGAGACGGGTTCCCACCTTTTTATCACTTGTTCATACGTGATGGCTCACATAGAAACCAGGGATGTGAATGCACATTCACGAGCATTTATGATGTCTCATCCCTATCCACAGGGGCAACACATGGACCTCTCTCCGGAGTCTGCACAGGTGGTCCTTCGACTGGTCCACGGAGCGCGCTCCCGAATGATGGTCAACAGTTATCAGAATGGTCACATTGTTGTTGGACGGTCAGTGCGACAAGGGTGCCCCCTGTCGGGTATATTATTTGCTGCAGCGCTTGAACCAGCTTTACATGGTCTACGGCAGCGATTAACTGGTATGTCCTTACGGGGCGTGACCTTGAGAGGCACCCACATGCCTTGCTCATACTGTGGCATCAAGCAGTCAGGCCTGCAAGATGGGTGGTCTGCCAAGCGAGTGGATTCATTCTTATTTATCGAGTAACATGAACGTATTTTCAGTGTCGGGCGGTACTGTACCTTTTCAACCTTTCGTTGTGGTGCATTCGCCGATGATGTGGTGTTGCTGGCCAGATCAAATGCATATGGCGCTACAGTGGCTACGCCAGTACTGGGCGGTCGCTGGGAGCGTCATCAACGTGAAGAAGACAAAATACATGGATGTCGGCCGGGGGCTCTCCCACGTAACGGCAATGCCCTTTGACTAGGTGCCTGTACTAAAGTGTTTAGGAGTGGAATTCTATAGCAATGTCCGCCGCACGGCGGCAGCTACGTACCGCCGGCTCCTACACCAGACACGTGCTCTGCTAAAGGACAACAAACTGCGTCGCTTGAATATGCTCCTCAGAACACGTTATGTCAACACCTATCTTGTCTCAAAACTGAACTATTTTGCGCATATCCTTCCCTTGATGGCTACGATGGCCGACAGATTTCAAGCAGCATATGGACATTTCGTAAGCACCGGTCTGGTTTTTAAAGTCCGATACGCCACCCTGACACTGCCGAAGCGGGCGGGTGGTATCGGTTTAATTCATGTCTATAATCGTGCGCCATCGCTTTATCTCAACACTATGCGTCGCACGTGGACCTCTGCCCACGCCACTCTGACGGGCACCCTGATAGCGGAAGTGGCACCACACTCTCTGCATCCCCCGGTTTCTGTAGGACACATTTCTCTGGCAGTCGCCCACATCAGAGAATTCTTGATTGACTTCAGATACTTACGGTCAGATCTTCCGACGACACGGAAGCCCAGCACAAAAGACTATTATCGCCTCTATCAACAGCAGCGACCTGTAAATACGGTCGCCCACAGACATCCTGAAGTAGCCTGGAAAACGGTGTGGCGAGCGGTACACACGCCTTTTCTACCCTCGACGGTGCGTTCATTGTGGTACGTGGTTGTGAATGGGAAGTTCGCTACTCGTCAGAGGCCACATTCCATACATCTGACGGACAACCCCTTGTGTCCGACTCGGATGCACACCGTCTGACGTGTGCCGCGACCAGCGAGTGCTGGCTACTGACACAGCGCATGCTGGCATTACTCTTGCGGCGATTGCCGGTGCCTATCTCCCGTGATGATGTATTGCGCCCCGACTACATATTTTGCGATGCTCCCAAAGGCACACTCGACTTTTGGTCCCTATTGATGACGACACATGCAGCTTTCAGCCGCCTCCGAAGTACAGTACTCGTTTCGCAAATTATTTAGGTTCATTATTTGCGGATCCTCCTGCTCACTGGGGCGTTCCACGTATGAGACGCTGAAAATGAAGAAGAATCCTGGAGCATATTGATCCTCTATGGACGGAATAGGGGGGAACCCCTCCCAACAGACGAGAAGACGACTCGGACGCTCGGCTACGGCAGTTGTAGGATCTTTCTTTGTAATGAAACCAAAATAAATCTATAAATACAATACAAAATGAAAAACAAATTTAAAAAAAATAAAAAATTAAAAATGTTATAAAAATTAAAGAAATAAATAAATAAAACAACATCGACAAACCCACTACATCCTCTTCCTGATCTTTCGTTCCTCGAACTCGAACACGTTGCTTGGGCGTGGCGGCGGGATGGCCAGGCTTGGGGTGTCGACCCCTGCCCTACCCGTCGTCCTGTTCCTGCAGCGATTCATTAAGAAAAAAAAAGGGCAAGCGTCGTGCGTTCTAAACATATTATTATTATTATTATTATTTTTTACCTGAGTCGGTCTAAAGTTATGAGTCTCACTGAACATCGAAGATAATTCGCTTAACATTCTACCCACCAGCAATAACAAGTATTCCAGAAACAATTCCGCAGGACAGCTCGTGGCTGCGCCGCGATCATAACAGCTTACGCTCGAGCGTTTCCTCGCGCTGCAGCGGCTACCGGCCACCGGCCAGACGCCACCCGCCGCCTGAAATCCGGCGCCGCCCAGGTGAACGCGGCGCGGCGCTGTCAGTGTGTGTATCAACTGTCATCTTCGAATTTGAAGTTCTAGTTATCATCTTGCAGTTAAGCATTGGATTTTGTATACACTCCTGGAAATTGAAATAAGAACACCGTGAATTCATTGTCCCAGGAAGGGGAAACTTTATTGACACATTCCTGGGGTCAGATACATCACATGATCACACTGACAGAACCACAGGCACATAGACACAGGCAACAGAGCATGCACAATGTCGGCACTAGTACAGTGTACATCCACCTTTCGCAGCAATGCAGGCTGCTATTCTCCCATGGAGACGATCGTAGAGATGCTGGATGTAGTCCTGTGGAACGGCTTGCCATGCCATTTCCACCTGGCGCCTCAGTTGGACCAGCGTTCGTGCCGGACGTGCAGACCGCGTGAGACGACGCTTCATCCAGTCCCAAACATGCTCAATGGGGCACAGATCCGGAGATCTTGCTGGCCAGGGTAGTTGACTTACACCTTCTAGAGCACGTTGGGTGGCACGGGATACATGCGGACGTGCATTGTCCTGTTGGAACAGCAAGTTCCCTTGCCGGTCTAGGAATGGTAGAACGATGGGTTCGATGACGGTTTGGATGTACCGTGCACTATTCAGTGTCCCCTCGACGATCACCAGTGGTGTACGGCCAGTGTAGGAGATCGCTCCCCACACCATGATGCCGGGTGTTGGCCCTGTGTGCCTCGGTCGTATGCAGTCCTGATTGTGGCGCTCACCTGCACGGCGCCAAACACGCATACGACCATCATTGGCACCAAGGCAGAAGCGACTCTCATCGCTGAAGACGACACGTCTCCATTCGTCCCTCCATTCACGCCTGTCGCGACACCACTGGAGGCGGGCTGCACGATGTTGGGGCGTGAGCGGAAGACGGCCTAACGGTGTGCGGGACCGTAGCCCAGCTTCATGGAGACGGTTGCGAATGGTCCTCGCCGATACCCCAGGAGCAACAGTGTCCCTAATTTGCTGGGAAGTGGCGGTGCGGTCCCCTACGGCACTGCGTAGGATCCTACGGTCTTGGCGTGCATCCGTGCGTCGCTGCGGTCCGGTCCCAGGTCGACGGGCACGTGCACCTTCCGCCGACCACTGGCGACAACATCGATGTACTGTGGAGACCTCACGCCCCACGTGTTGAGCAATTCGGCGGTACGTCCACCCGGCCTCCCGCATGCCCACTATACGCCCTCGCTCAAAGTCCGTCAACTGCACATACGGTTCACGTCCACGCTGTCGCGGCATGCTACCAGTGTTAAAGACTGCGATGGAGCTCCGTATGCCACGGCAAACTGGCTGACACTGACGGCGGCGGTGCACAAATGCTGCGCAGCTAGCGCCATTCGACGGCCAACACCGCGGTTCCTGGTGTGTCCGCTGTGCCGTGCGTGTGATCATTGCTTTTACAGCCCTCTCGCGGTGTCCGGAGCAAGTATGGTGGGTCTGACACACCGGTGTCAATGTGTTCTTTTTTCCATTTCCAGGAGTGTACTTGAAAATCATGAACTACAGTTAAACATTGTAAAATTCAGTCGCAAGTGGAAATAGGTGTAACATCTGCAACACAACGTTTACTTTTGGTATAACAGAGGGGTGAATGCAGAGGAGGCAGCTAGAAAGATTTGAATTGTGTGTGGAGCGAGTGCTTTTGGTAAAAATACGCCAGAAAAAGATATTCTTGTTTCAACAAAGATCGTTCTGGCATGAATGATTTTCCACGTTAAGGAATTCTCGACTACTGATTTATGTGATAGATTACCATTTTACCATCATGCGACATTTGCATTCAACAGGTAAAGTTCAGAAGTCTGGTGTAGTAGTACTGCATGCTCTAATTCGAAACAATAAAAATCAACGGAGTGACTATTATTGAACGTCATCAGGTCGCTCATTGAGCATTCGTATGCAGTACTGTTACTGGTGACGTGTTATGATGCCTTTATCGTTAACTTCCTAAGAAGAAATGAAAGGCTGAGCCCCTCCAAAAGACATAACCTCGAGCAAAGAGTAGTGTGAACATAATATTTTACATCTGATAGCTCCAAAAGTGTGTTTTGGGCTACGAATTCTGCCCCAAGGGCTGTGTCCAACACAGCTGGAATTTGTTGTCAACAACTGAGACACCTTTCGGTCACAGCGTAAGAAAATCAAGCAACACAACTACATCACATGTGCTACTGCATGATAATGCACTTCTTGATTTGAGAAACAAAACTATCCAGGGGATTGAAATTAAAGTCGTCTCTCAGGCACTTGTATTGATAGAGAAGTCCTCTCCCAAGCACTTGTCCCTCTCGTCATATATTGGTAAAGTTTTACATTTCCCGCTCTTGATCATTCAACCGTCAACACAATTCATTTCTAGACGAAAATACTCTTAAACCTACTCTGGTATAATGATATCGTTGGAACCAGTCGGTTTCTACTGGCGTAGAAATTGTAAACAACTTTAGCATTGTCAGATCGTTTTAGATATCGTGAAAGAAAATTCTTTTGCTGATTAATTTCTCTTTGATGATTACTGTTGCGTTTAGCAAACTAATGGAAAATCCAATTAAAATAAAATACAAATTAAATTCAGCTTACTACAGAAACATCACGACGGCAGACTATCTTAATAAAGCATTAAGTATCTGTAAGACGATTGAGCCTATTTTAACACGAATTAGTAGGACATTACCGACTTTTGACTTCGAAAAGATCTGTATTTACTTCATTTCCTGTATCATTCGCAATTATTATGAAAATGTGGCATTTCATAGATATAATTATGTATTCACAACAACAAAAAACATGTCGTCATTATGAATTTGGCAGTACCGTAAGGTTTTCGCTCTGACACTAAGAGTTACTGAAAGTAGCAAGGCGCATTTTGCTCGAGCGTTGTCTTACGATTCCCTTATTGCGTTTGTATCTGCCTGCTTGTAGCTCTGCTACAAAAGAATTAAAAATCTGGCCTTCAGCGAGTCTCGAAAGGCGAACGAAAGCAGCTTGCACCTGGTAGCCAAACATGTTTCTTGGGAACAGGCTACTTCCTAAAGTGGGAACACATTCTTTTGTGGTTGAATTGTTGGCAAATGTCAGTCAGACGTGTGCCGTTGGTCTAAGCGTTTCGGTGTGTTGAATTTGTACCAATGATTTTTCTACAGGTTTTTTCTGACCCAAATAGAGAGTTGAAGTCTCCCATTAGTATTTTCACGTCATCTTGGTGAATTTTGCTCATAGTATTTTCGAGTGTATATCTTTTATAGGGGCTCTGAATGAGCATAGTCATAAGTCGATTGTTGATGGATGCGATTTCTTTGACAGAGCTGATGATAGATCTGTGTTCGAGAAATGCAGTGCCGAAGATTGGTACGCCTTTCGCTACCTTTTGTTGTGTTTTGCTCTTGAAGATGCCATGGTTTCCGTAATGCAAGTTTTAATTGTCAATTAATCGTGGTTCTTGAAGAGCAAGGATGTGAATTTTTTGGCAGTCGTTTTCTTTTGTGAGATTATTGAGGTTTCTTGTTTGGATCAATGTATTGATGTTTAGTTTTCAAATGAATGTTTTCTGCTTGTAGGGAAATTTACCAGAGATCTTCGATATTCTCTGCCATGCTAACCTGGACTCCCCAGAGTGCGAAAATCCAACTGCCGACTATCGGTGGCCAGGTTGTGTACCACCTGGGGTAAAGTTACCTTTGCTTGCATAGTTCATTTTTTCTTGTGTTTCATTGGTTTGGCCTGGGTGATACCAGGACCGGACAGGACCAGAGGGTGTTGAAGCCTTTGGAAGCAAATATTTTCAGCCAATCTCATTGAGCTAACAGACGGTGACCAGAGTAGCGGTGATTTTCACTCAGATGTGTCTGGATTTTGGGTTCAACGGATTGAGTAGCCGTTCAGGATTGTGTTAGTATTTGGTTCACCCCAAGTATTTGATCTCCTCGGTACCACCCATATGGGGGAGGGTTTTCCCTATCGGCCACACGGGATTTTTATTATTATTATTATTGTCATTATGTCATCAGCAAATCCGATATGGTGTATCTTCTCTCCACTGAAATAGATGTGTATTGCTCGATTCAGTATTTCCATCACATAAATAGGGGTTATAATTACGTTACATTGCTGCTAGTAGACATATTTCTCACTTTTTCTTAGACAGTTTCTAGCTGTTACTCGATCATAGGAATTTATGTGCGCAGCATTGTTGCATTACAGACGTGCAAAATATCCGATTTCTGTAATTTCATTTCGATACAAGATCGTCCTAATCGCATTCAGCCAGTCAGTCTTAATTTCGATATCCGACTACGACTCTCATCATATGATAGACTGGGTGAACCACATTCTTAATCGCACTGTTGAATCCAGATCACTTATCTATGACAGGGAATGAATTCTTAAACACTGTGGAAAATAATAATCCAATGTGCTTATTACAAATACGTTATTTAAATATAAATATATGAACTAACGAGATAACAATGTATTTACAGGAGCAGAGACCCATCCATCATAGTAGAGCATGCGAGATTGGTTTCAGGGCCAAGAGAGGATAAAGCTGTTGCCGTTTGTTCCACGATCACCGAACATCAACCAGATAGAGAATATGTGGGCAGAGGTAACAAGGTCATTGCCATGTGTCCCTACAAATGCAAGCGACCTTTGGGCGAATATAGAAAAGTGTCGACGACTTAATGAAATCAATTCCCCTACGCCCTCGAGAAATCTTACGTAATGATCGTGGGTGGGTTGGTTACTAAAAATATACTCGTCCACAAAACCCTTGTGAACAATTATCTGATAATCGGTCAAGCTTTGCTTTGTCGCACTCTTTAACATACAGCAAGTCCATTTACTTTCAGTCCCCTCCTTACAATTCTTGCAATGCAAGGTAATTGAAAAATCTCATCCACTCGACGCCAACTGAGGAACTGACTGGTGCATGTGTTGTTCAACACACAGTAGTTGTCACCCTCACTGGAATCAATGACTGTTTGTGTGTGTGTGTGTGTGTGTGTGTGTGCGTTTTCGTGTTAACGCACAATCTGAATCAATACTATTAACATTAGAGAGACAACCAACAATAAATATTGCATCAAATATGACTGTGAAGTATTTTAACGCGATGGGAAGTTACAAACTGAATTTTTACCCATCCCACGTCCTGCGTATTACGTTAAGTAAGATTTATTAAGCCGGCCACGGTTGTCTAGCGGTTCTAGGCGCTCAGTCCGGAACCGCGCGACTGCTACGGTCGCAGGTTCGAATCCTGCCTCGGGCATGGATGTGTGTGACGTCCTTAAGTTAGTTCGGTTTAAGTAGTTCTAAGTTCTGGGGAACTGATGACCACAGATGTTAAGTCCCATAGTGCTCAGAGCCGTTTGAAGATGTATTAACTCCATAGTATCGTTAGCAGAGACAGTGCGCTCTTTTTGTCGAGGCTCGCGAGAAGTGCAGCGATTAGCAGTGCCCAATGCCGCCGCGATTTGTTTATGTTGGCTGAGCGTGGACACTGCAGCAGACGCTTCGCCCTAGACAGAAAGAAATCACCTTGGCTCTGACTGCAGTGAGCGGATATCACTGCCTGCGTCTTCTTATAGTAACCAACGTGAGACTCTACTCACAGGTGCCATGTAGCAATTGCAACGGGTATCATGTCATTAGTCATCAGAATATTAGCCAGTGATGAAATGTCCAATCTATTTGAATCCCAAGAGGAGGAGGAGGAGATTAGTGTTTAACGTCCCGTCGACAACGAGGTCATTAGAGACGGAGCGCAAGCTCGGGGGAGGGAAGGATGGGGAAAGAAATCGGCCGTGCCCTTTCAAAGGAACCATCCCGGCATTTGCCTGAAGCGATTTAGGGAAATCACGGAAAACCTAAATCAGGATGGCCGGAGACGGGATTGAACCGTCGTCCTCCCGAATGCGAGTCCAGTGTGCTAACCACTGCGCCACCTCGCTCGGTGCGAATCCCAAGAAAATAGGAACCTTCTCACAAAGGAATGTGAGGTGATATCAAAATTTAGCCAACATACAAAAATTAACTGCAAGGCTTTCATGTATGCAGTAATAGCACACAAGGAAATATTATGTCATGGAAGCGTATATTTCATTTCCTCTTCTCATATTAACGCCCTTGTTTTAATATGAAGTGAGAAAATAAACACGAAAAACTAAAGTTCCTGAGAAGCATATAAATCATTTCCTCTTCTCATATCACAACTTTTGTTTTAGTATGAAGTAAAAAAATAAACAGTTTAGAGTTCTGAAGCATAATATGACACCAGATTCTTATCGTAGGCGCTATCGGAAACGCCAAAAGCAGGGAGCTGTCCATTCTTTTGTCCAACAGTCTGTTTCCTTTCATGTATTACTCCCGCTAGGAGATTCTTATTTAAGGACTTGTGGGCATCAAGTTCTTCAGCAGAACAAGCCTTATGTTATTGTGCTAATTACGGTATGGAAAAAATGCAACAAAGACAAGTTCCGCTAGAGCAGTGAGGATATTTGCACATGTGTGTATTCAGCAATGACTGCCAGCTGCCACAACACTTCACAGAATCCTTGCGGCAGGAAACACAACTGTGCGTGCACTTCAGACTTCATTCAGTGAGACGTCTGGAGATGGATGAAAACGTCAAATTAACGTCGCTTTCCGAGTCGTATTCAATCCAGAATGAGGTGTTATTAAGGTAGTTGAGCGTTCTAGCAATTACACTTTTATAATTCCCATATAAGTATTTCGATAGCCAAAAGAACCCGTTAGTGTGAAACTATCGGGAACTGCATTAATATCAAACTGCAAGAACTTGAGACAATACGTGGACTCTTCTCTTCGCAGGGTGACCTATTACTGTTATTTAGCATTCTCTCCGTCCTAGTCGTAATGCAAATGGAACTTCAGAGGCGCTTTCCGCTATTCTTGACAAACATCAGCAACCTGTAATCACTGAGAGTCACAACTGCGTGATGATAATGGTTCAGGTTGTCAGTAGCTGTGGTGGTGTTATGCTGTCAAACTGCTTACAGTAACGTTAATGGTGGCGCACATAATTTAGCACTGACTACCTATTTAAGTAAAGATAGTGTTGTGGCGTCATCGCTTGTCTTTATTTGGCCTCAGCTTGAGTAATCCGATTAAACGAACATAGTACTCCAATCACGGGCTCCTAATACAGTATGACTGCAGAGATTATCGAGCGGGCATTACATTAATTCTGCAATGAAATGTTTAACAAATCTTACCCTCAGCTATGCAGCTGGAATGACTCATTACACAGGTACTCCATGTTGCACTTGGTTAAGTGATCAGTTCGCTGCAATCCTGCTAGTACTGTTCGTAAATACTCGTATACTTCAGAAATGGTTCAAATGGCTCTGAGCACTATGGGACTTAACTTCTGAGGTTATCAGTCCGCTAGAACGTAGAACTACTTAAACCTAACTAGCCTAAGGACCTCAGACACATCCATTTCCGAGACAGGGTTCGAACCTGCGACCGTAGCGGTAGCGCGTTTCCAGACTGTAGCGCCTGGAACCGCTCGGCCACCCCGGGCGGCATACTTATACACTGACCATTCGTTATTTGACTAAATATGAACTACAATCTAATTCGCATATATATGACATGGGCTAGCGTTGGCACAAAGTAATCACTAAGGGTGGGAGGCCGTTGAAGTCCTGTTACATTGATGGCAAGACAAATGTTCGCAAATCACCTCTATTGCCTCAAAAAACAATTGCATCTTAAATATCGAAGGACCGACGTCCACACTGTCACAGCTCGTTGAAATACAGCTACGACGGCAAATGAAAATTTGTGACCGACTGGGCTTCGAACCCAGACCTCCTACTTACTAGACAGACGTTCTGATCACTGGACTATTTTTTTTTTAATGTTTGAGAAGACTTTCAGCACCAGGTAGGTGGAGGCAAAGAGGGCAAGGGTCGAAGATCCGGTCCTGTCATGCTCCTTCAACAAGGTTGGGATGACATTCCGCTCCGAGTTGTTAGTGGCCATGCGCTTGGGATTCGCCCTTAACCACAGTCGGAGTTGGAGACTCTCTTCAGTTACATGTAACCAGTGCGCATCTATTGCACTATTGTAAGAACCGAGATGCAGTATTTTGGTATTAAAATTTTGTAAATTTGTGGTAAAAACTTATGAGAACAAGCTGCTTAGGTCATCGGTCCCTAAGCTTACACATTACTTAATCTAACTTAAACTAACTTACGCTATGGACAACACACACACCCATGCCGGAGGGAGGATTCGAACCTCCGACCGTGGACTCTATGATGACACAGCAGTCAACCTCTCTGCAGTACCTATCTACACACGCTCCTCGTCAAACGCGAATTCCCATTTTTGCCGCATACCACATGCGCGGTACCCCCCGGCCATTGTTCCACTAGCTTGCGTCCACACTGTATTCCCGCGAGGGTCGGACGATGTCGTGCGTCTAGCACTGAAAACTTTCGATGACCCGTGGAGACCCAAATAATTATACAGGTTGTTTCAGGAGGAATAGTAAATATTCTAGGAGATGGTAGTACAGACAAATTGTTGAAATAATGACATATAACATGCGTCCAATTTTCATTGAACATACAAATTCAATGCATTCAATGCATTTTAGATTCGTATGTTGGTCCTTACAGGATCCAATTGTTTACACTTCCTTGAAAATGAGCTTCCAGCGTCATTGGAAGAGGTTCATTTGGCTACAAGAATGCATATGTTCCTCCAGCATGACGGGGCTCCTGCAGATTCTAGTCGTCAGGTGACACATTATCGAAACCTAATATTTCCTGGAAGATGGATCATTAGATATGGGCACTTTTCTTGGCCTTCAAGGTCCCCGGACCTTATCTCTTTCGATTTTTGCCGGCGGGGATGGTTAAAGGCGAAGTCTACAAAGAAAAAGTAAACCCAAGAGCCGATTTGATCGTTCGGATTATGAATAGTGCAGCCCTCATAAAAGAACGCAAAGACGACCTACACGTGGTGTTATCAAGAGAAGTCAAATGTGCATTGAAGTTGGTGGGGGAATTTTTGAAAATCAACTTTGAATGTCCTCGTTGCCTTTGCTTTGAGTTTGTTAGGGTTACGTACTAACAGCTGTATCTCTGTACACAATAAAAAGTGGACGCATTTACATGGAATTTTTTTATGCAATTTGTCTGTACTACCACCTGCTAAAATATCTGATATTCCTCCTGAAACACTCTGTATATGGATACATGTGTGGTGTCGGTTCTTTCGGACATATCCGAAAGAAAATGCTTCATGGCATTCTGCAACGACCTTCGATCTAGTTGCAGGGGCTGATAGAGATTTCAGAGCTGTTTGGCTGTCTGAATAAAAGTAGATGCTACGATTTTTGTAGGGTCTACTCTAATTCTCCTCCGTGCACATGCTGATAGAAGATACTATGTAATACTGTGGCCATCTTCCCTAAAGAGATTCTAGGCAGTACACCAGACCCGGTGGTTTCATGTGTTTTCGACCTGACAGTATACCACTATATTATGTCTCCTAAACGGTGTAGTGGTCGTTCTTCCACTGCTCCCTGCTTCCAACTGTTACATGGCAAGGTTTATTGAAACAGCTAGAAGTTATTGTATAGTTAGTCGGCATTTCCCCAGCCATCGCCATACTGATTTGGGATTCCGTATATTCTAACTATATCCAGTTATGTACAATTTTTAGCCTTTATGTCCCTGCTGCGTCCTCCATTTTAAGCCACAGGTGTAAGGCGGGCATGTCTAGCCAAATATCCATCCCAAGAGTGGATGTCCTGCTAATTCCGTCAGTTTGTGAAAGCAGGCCAGTCTCTGCACTTTGCCAGACTCCCTACCAGCCACCTTCTGTTCGACTTTGTTCATATTATATGACAATAAATTATCATTGGCATTTTTGCAGAGGTGTATATCCAGTACGTACTGGGTTTAGACCCCAGTTTACCCTACAGCAGCTTCCAGTGCTTATAAGATTATCTTTCGCAGTGGAATATATTCTTTATGTGAGGTGTTCATAATAGTTTTCCATCCAGGGCTACCTCTAGATACACTACAACCCTCTCTAAAGTTTCATCGTGAAACATAATTTTTCAGTATATGTGCTGGACATGCTTCCCCATAATTAATACTACACCAATTTTCGTGCAGCTTGTCTTTAAATACTTTTTCACAATGTTCGGTGCACATAGGTTTAACAATACTATCAAATTTTCTAAGTCTTACTGTGAATAAATCGTCTACTTATTCTTTTCAAGAGTAGTCTCTCGCATTCAGCTCATCTATGAGTTCATTCGCCACTAGGTTCTTCATCTCTAACCATTCACTGGAAGGTCGTATTACTAGAACCCCCTCGACATCCAGGAAGATACAGAGAGCATCCAGAAAGGGTAGTGCTTTTTCACCTTCCCGACAAGTTGGTGAAGTGTTACCTCACATGATTTGTTTCGTAAGTATTATGAAAATGTGGCAGTTCCTAGATAAAATTACGTATTCACAACAACAAAAAAGTATGTCAACAGAAAATAAAAGTGGCATTATGAATTTGGCAGTACCGTAAGGTTTTTCGCTTTGACACTAAGGGTTACTAAAAGTAGCAAGACGAATTTTGCTAGAGCGTTGTCTTACCATCCCCTCATTGAATTTGTATCTGCCTGCTTGTAGTTCTGCTACAAAAGAATTAAAAATCTTGCATTCAGCGAGTCTCGAAAGGCGAACAAAGGCAGCGTGCACCTGACAGTCAAGCACGTTACTTTTTTTTTTTTTTTTTTTTTTTTTTTTTTGTGGGAGATGGATCAGGTAGTGGGCTGGCGGAGGCAAGGTGGGCAGGGGTCGCGACCCGAGGCCTGGCCATGATGTCTCCTCCCTCCCATACTGGGGATGTGATGTGGTACAAAGGATGCAGTTGGTGGATTATTGTGATTTTTTAATTTTATTTATTCATTTATTTATTTTTAATTTTTTTAAAATATTTTTTTAACAGTAAGGAACTGAAAACTAGTAAGTGCACTCGTTGCGTCGAGTTGTGGACGCACATAACTAAAACCATGCTAATAGTTGTAGAGAAAGGCATAAAGAAAGAGAGCAAAGTGCGGGTTGAAGGAAACCGTGAAACTAAACCGAAGGGTGGAATCCATACCACCATTAACCAGTGCTACATCTTGCACAGGATGGGAAACAAAACCTGCGAAGACCTTTTCGCATTGGGGCAAAAAGAGGAAATGGGGAAAATACCTGCTACAGAGTGTGAGGGTTCACAACGAAACTCTTCATCTGCTGTATCATCCAGGTATGACTTCTCGTAATGATGAAAGTAGATCCCACGTTGTACCGTGTAGTGTTCTATCATCGTCTTGTAATTTTAGCTTCTCTTACCCGTGATGTTCCAGCTACATGGAGGGTCGTGCAACGCACTCCACAAAAAATTGGAAAAATATTGTCGATACTTTGGGTTACGGAGGATCTTGCAATGTCGTTCCTGTAAATAGTTCCAAAAGTCTAAAGTGTCCTTAGTGCCGTCTTGAAACAAATAATGCACTGCATGTCCACGAAGCCACGTCATTGCATTAGTTTTAGTGCGTGGGTAATACGTCTCATCCGGGAATAACATAGTCTTGGGATCGATATGATTCGGCGTTACCCGAAGGAAGTATGCTGACATTTGCCTCACTAAGTGCCACACTGCCGTAGACTCGCCACAGCTAAGACGGTGTTCATCGTTGTCTTGAACGCCACAGCTCGTGCACGTGGGTGAGTCTACCATGTGGATCGCATGTAGCCTTGATCTGGTCACCTGCTTACCGTTGACAGTGATATACCACATCGCCGTGACGTCAGTGTCCAGTGTTAGGTGGTGAATTGTCCTCCACACTACTCGCCAGTTGACGTTCGGGTGCTTCCTCTCCACGACGTTATCGGGTCGTCCACGTTGCAGGACCCTATAAACCGTCTTTGCCGGCGCCAGTTGAGTCACTGGTAAGGCAAGTCGAACGTAACTGAGTTCGAGGTAAAAGACACCGATGTAGAAGAGCGAGGAGGGGACGTGGTGTATCGGTACAGGTGGCAACAGGGAGGGCGATGCTAGTTCTTCTATTAACAAACTGGTCAGACTGTCCGGACGGCGGTGCCATAGTTTGACTAACGTGCTCACAAATAGGGCGACCGCTCTGTCATGAACGTGATATAGGCCAAGCCATCCCCGATCCGGGGGAAGGGTGAGAGTTTCATATTTGATCTTGAAAAGCATTCCTGAACTCACGAAGGACCCAAAAGCCGCAAGTATATGGCGAGCTAACATCACAGGTATAGGTAATATCTGGGCGATGTGCGGAATGCGTGACGCTAAATGTGTGTTAACATACTGGGTCCTTTGGACGATGTCCAGGGCTCGTAGGCGGTTGTTGGCAATTCCAGTCCGAACATTTCGTAAAAGCCGTCGAAAGTTGTGAGCAGTGGTCCGTCGTATATCGTCTGTAAAATCAATGCCGAGACATTTCAAACTATCTCTGAGCTGTAAGGGGGTGACACTGTCCTCAGACAATCCGACCCCGATGTTCATCGCCACCGATTTTGCGACGTTGATACGACTAACAGTGGCCATGCCATATTTCGCTATCCAATTCAGTGCGCTTGCGGTGTCGTCACCGTTGCGGATGACAATCACCAGGTCGTCAGCGTACGCTTTACATCGGAAAGTGTGGCCTCGTAACGTCATACCCGTTAGTCGTTGGCGCAGCCCGCAGAGGAGTGGTTCCATGGCCACAGCGTAAAGTAAAGTGGACAGAGGGCTGCCTTGGCGTATCGATCGAGAAATGGTGAGGGGCTGCGAAGGTCGGCCGTTGACGATCACCTTGGACGTCGCGCCACGGAGTAGTCGCATGACGACAGTGACGAATGGCTGTGGGTACCGCATATGTTGGAGGACCGCTTCCAAATAGTCGTGGTCCACTCGGTCGAAAGCTTGACTAAAATCGATTGCCGCCAGTGCACCCTTCAGACGACATGCCCTCGCCAGTGAGATCAAGTCACGATATTCACTGAGTGCTGTTTGAATATTATTGTCGCCTCCTAATGACGTTTGATCGGGTGAGATAACATTTCGTAAGGTCTGGCGTATCCGCGCCGCCAACAGTCGAGAAAAGATCTTAAAGTCGCAGTTCAATAGCGTCAACGGGCGGTAGGCCTGCAGTCGTGAGCCACCTGACGGTTTGTGAATAGGAATAATCATCCTTTCCACAAGGGCCGCAGGGAGCGGCACGTCCGGGGATAGTAGTTCGCGACAGATGTCCGTCCATCGGGAGGCTAGTAAATATTGAAAAGTCCGGTAAAATTCCAAGGGGAGGCCATCAGGACCCGGAGACTTGTTGACAGCTCCTTTTCTAATGGCGTCGATCACTTCTTCTTCTGTAATTTCATCCATCAATGCCGCTTCCTTTGCCGGGGTGACGGTGCCGTAAATCGTCTGAGAGACGTCCTCCAGTGCTGTCGGATCAGGGGTCTGAGCGGAATAGAGTTGGGAATAATGATTGTAGAACGCTGTGTTTATGTCTTGTTGCGTGGTGAGGCGACGGCCGTCCTCCGTGTCGATGAAGCGTATCAGCGCTCGTTGGCGTCGTTTACGTTCACGAAGGACGTGGAACATTGACGGTCGTTCGCTCGGAATCCGATCCTGCGTCCTCGAGCGGATGACTACCCTCTCTAGGTGGCGTCGCATATGAGCGAGGATCTGAGCCTTAGCACGGTGGACCGCCGTTTGTCGTTCCGGAGACTGCGCCATGGCATCGCAGTCGCGCAGGACCCGGAAGTAAAAGTCGAGTGTATGTCTTCGCCAAGTAGCGTGGTCGCGACCGTAGGTAATCAACGTTCGCCTCAGTGCCGGTTTGGCGCAGTCCAACCACCAGCGGATCGTTGTGGGATATGCACGGAGACGATTTTCACACGAATGCCACGTATCCTCAACGGCTTGGCGGCAATCCGGGTACGACAGGTGAGCGATGTTTAATTTCCACGGGCTGCGGCTTCTCCACACTTGTTGCCGCCGCAGGGTGACGGCACAAATGTAAGCTGAGTGGTCCGAGAATGCTGCAGGCCACAGTTCCGCATCCTGTGTTCCAGCGGCGAGAGAGCGTGAGACATATATCCGATCGATACGACTGGAAGAGTGACTCGTGAAGTGCGTGAATCCCGGTCGGTGGCCGTGAAGATGTTCCCAATTGTCCACCATCTGCAGGTCTCGAATTAGCGTCTCGAGTTCCGGGCACGGATTATGTCGTGGGAGTTGGTCTCTGGGTGCCAGTACGCAATTGTAGTCACCTCCAAACACCAGGTGGTCGTGGTGGTCTTGGAAGAGCGGGGCGACGTCTTCCGCAAAGAATCGTGAACATTTGCGACGTTTGTCCGTCCCGGAAGGTGCGTAGATATTGATAAGGCGGACACCCAGTACTGTGAGTGCCATTCCTCTTGCCCCAGGCAGAAACAGGATATCGTCCGCCACTATCCCTTCCCGAAGAAGTACAGCGACACCGCTGCCTGTAGGGGAAGCTGGAGAGACGCAAGCATCGTAACCGTACATGCTTGGGAAGTCGTCGACGTACACTTCCTGGAGAAGGGCTATATCGATGGAAGCAGAGTTCAACATATCCTGAAGCAAGGATAACTTAGCGCGCGTCCGTATAGTGTTGATGTTTATAGTTGCAACGCGATAAGTTTGAGGTCTATCCACAGCATCTGTGTTGGCCATCAATACCCTTGTAAGGCTGTCTCGTCACTGTAACTGATGGCGGGAAAGGATCAACACTGGTGGGGTAAATTTCCCCCCGTGTCGTCCGACACGATGGGCAAGGAGTGTTCCTTACAGTCGTCCGCCCAGTCGCCATGAAATACCAACGGCTGTTGGTGGCTGTTAGTGGCTGCTGCGGCACTCGGCGCTGACTCCATCGGCTCTGCTGGCTGGGAATCGGCAGCGGCTGTCTGTTTGTGATACTGCTGTTATGTGGGGTCGGAGGGGCTGAAGCCGTCACCACGGCGATCTGTTGAGTTTGATGTTACAGCGGCCACTGTACCGCCGGTACCGTCGTCGGAATTTCCACAGTCCATGTCAGACGATAGCTACAAACACTCGTCCGATGGAGCACGCCGCCGTCTCTTGTGTTTTCGTGGGGAACGCTGTTTACGGACGTGTGTTTCAGTATCTGAATGTGGGTGGATTTCTTCAGCTGCTCCGGTGTCTGGAAGAAAAGCCGCTGTCGGCACAACCCGTGGGTCAATGTCCATCCTGGCATCCACGCCTTCTTGCAAGGTCGGTCGGTGATTATCTTCAGGTGGGGGCGCCGTTGTAGAGGCCGGATCCTGTACTGCAGAATCCATCACGCTCTCGCTATCGGGGGCGGCTATCGGACTAATGTGGCCCGTGTAACTTCGGCGTAATTGAGAGGAAGGGTCGTCACCGTAGAAGGAGTCATAGATTCACCTGTCGGGATTTGAGTAAGCCGTCGCCGGAGACAATCCGACCGGACGTGCCCTTCTTGGCCACAACCAGAGCAAGTGCGTGGCTGACCGTCAGACATAATGATCGCACTACATCCGCCGATGACAAGATATGACGGAACATGTTTGGTCAGTTCAATTTTAATCTGTCGTACCCCGTTAAGATCGGGGTACGTTGTAAAGGTGGTCCATTTTTCGGCCATATGGCTGATCATTGTGCCGTAGGGCTGGAAAGCCGCGGTGACTGTGTCCGGTGGTACTTCGAAAGGGAGTTCGAAGACGCGTATCGTACGGAGGCCAAGCCCCGCGTGATCGATAGAGACTGCCCCAATATGGCCATCAAAATGTTTGAATTTAAGATTGTTCGCATGTGCACGATTCTGTTGCACACTTCGTCACTTACTAGCTTGACGTAGACAACACTGCTCGTAATAGAGAGATGGATACCAATTATTCCTCGCGGTTCAATTTTAACGTCGTCACGTAGAAAACGTTCCACTTCAAAAGCTCGCGGTCGTGCATGATCGGGTTGAAAACTGATGTTGATGGTGGTTTGTCTGTATGAATGTGCCATGTTGCGTCGGTAGTGCTGGACTCTAAACTAGCGTCAACGTAGTAGTAAACAACTACGGGCACTCGCGACCGCGCGGACGGGACGTAAACAAGACGTCCTCGCCGCAGCGCTGCGGAAAGCTGATTACCTAGGAGCTAGCGAACAGATGGGGGTCTTTGACGTACTTACTGGCTCAGTAGCCGCTATGGCAAATAAATCGCAACATAAGAGACGAGAGTAGTTGTATTTCCCGTGTGGAACCACTTTCGTTGACTCAAAAGCATTAACTGATATGGTTCAAATGGCTCTGAGCACTATGGGACTTAACTACTGAGGTCATCAGTCGCCTAGAACTTAGAACTACTTAAACCTAACTAACCTAAGGACATCACACACACCCATGCCCGAGGCAGGATTCGAACCTGCGACCGTAGCAGTCCCGCGGTTCCGGACTGAAGCGCCTAGAACCGCACGGCCACCGCAGCCGGCAAAACCTTGAAAGCGTATTCACCAGACGCGATTCACAATTTTGGAGCTTCTCCAGTGGTTGAGTTGGCAATGCCTCTTTGCTGTACAATATTGTTTATTGAGATCACTGTCATTGGCACATCCACCAGAAGACAGGCATGGCCTGGATTATTGTTGTCAGCTTTCCTGACGGATATTCTGCCTTTGCTCGAAACGTGAACACTTAAGGTGAATTCGAACATTCCGTATGGCGAAAATTTGATGTTTCTATTCTTCCAGCTCTAACATAGAAATAACAGTTACAATAAGCGGCAGAAAAGCGCCCTTGAACCAAAAGTTAATGATGCAATCATAATTGGTGGAATCTGACAAATTCCATCTGTCATCTGATAATTGTGAAAACTACTTTTTCATCTTCACAGCACCGCAGTATGAACTCAAGGGTTTCATAGAATACCTATACTTAATTTCGCTGTGATCGTTTTCAATGACAGTAGGGGAGGAGCAAAACCATCTGACTTGAAACATACTTTTCCAGTGGGATTTGAATCTTTGGCTACAGTTGCAGTAGCACGTCCAGTGAGGTATCATGAATGTGAGCAATCACTCATTGCTATAGAATAGCCTAGGGCAGAAAGAAGCAGGTTTCCGAAAGTAAACGATGAGAGAAACTGTCGCTGTCATTTATTAAACAGGAATTGTTCAGAAAATTACAACAATATCTAGTGAAATGAGTAGGTTGATGCAGCTCCAGTCGGGCACTATCACTGAGTTGCCAAATGTTTTCCGAATAGCACTTATGATATAAATGTGTGTGTGTGTGTGTGTGTGTGTGTGTGTGTGTGTGTGTGTCTGTTCTTAGGACATTTCCGAAAGAACAGACACTACGAATCGAAATAGACAGACTTCTTAATCAATTAAAGATTGAAGGACAGATGTCCAGGCAGTCATGGGCATTAAAATAGAACAACAGCATCAGATGAAAATTTGTGCCTGACCAGATTCGAACCCGGATTTACAAAATTTTAATACCAAAATACTGCATCTCGGTTCTTACAATAGTGCAATAGGTGCGCACTGGTTAGATGTAACTGAAGAGAGACTCCAACTCGGATTGTAGTTAAGGGCGAATCCCAAGCGCATGGACACGAACAATTGGGAGTGGAAACTTAATGTCATCAGAACCTTGTTGAAGGACCATGACATGCGATCGTTAGACCGACTGCACAAAGTCCAGATTATAAATACATACATACTTAGAAAAATATATTACGTCGGAGCAGTCTTACCGATACTGCAGGTCACTGCACATAAAAATATAAGCTGTAGCCTCTTGGTATGTGTGGAAACAAAATATCATCAAAGTATCCTTCGACACGGCGACTTTGCAGAGGCAAAACGGAGGACTTGGAATTAAAGACGTGCTTTTAAACTAATACACGCCACTAAGACAGGCATCACGAAACTTCTGTTCCTCTCGTTAGATCCTGGAGATAGGAACGCTCCTGTTAATGTAGCACGCCAGCCTAGATTACGCCCGAAAGTACTATGGCGATTGGAGCTGTATGAGACTTCCACGAGCACAAACCAACACTAGCCCATCCCTGCCCCCTGCCACGTCTTCACTGTTGTATCCCCCCTACCCTCCATCTCTACACCCTACATCTCCTTTCCCAAGGTGGCTTCCATCAACTCCCCCTCCCAGATGATGCCCTCTCTCCCTCCATTTATCCCTCCTATCAACTCTGATCCTCACCCCCCTCCTTTCCTCCATCCTTTCCCTGGGCTCCCTCTTCCTCCCCCCTTCCATCCTGTGTTTTCTCCCTGCCCAACCTCTCCCTATCTCCCTTCTCCCCCCCCCCCCCCCCCGAGTCCTTTTGTATTCCCGTCCTCTGCCGTCCCCACTCCCTGGCACGTCTGCTCAGCACCCCCCACCCCTCTTATGGGTCCTCATTCTCCATTGGCTCCTTTCCCCCCTCCCCCCTTCACTTTTCCTCTCCTTCCCCCCTTATTTATTTTCCCATCATCTGTTCAGTTTCCCCCCCACCTGCTCTCGGATGTGGTATGTCATATTTGTGCCAACTTTTTAGTGCAGTGTTTAAGTGAGTGTTCAGTGTTGTGCATCTTTCCACAGTGTTGCGAACAGAAATCTTGCTGTCGCTGGGTGTGCAGTTTATATCTCTTGCGAACAGAAACCAGACTGTCGCCTTGTTTTTTAATTGTCTGTCTGTTATTTTCCTGCCTCCTGTGTATTTTCTTTGCATCATCAACCCTGTGTTTTATGTTTTAAGTTCCAGAATTTTCTGCCATTTTACCTTTAAGTCACCGATTTTACCGCCAACTGTTATTTTTTATTATCTTCATCTTTTTAAAACAAATTCTGTAGGCTGAAGAGCGGCGTAGTAAGATGCTGCCAGCCCGCCCCCTTCAGCGGGAATCGAAACTCAATAAAGGAAAAAAAAAAGAAACCAACACTAGAACCGTTTATGATTATATTACCAGACATCGTCTTCACAAACCAATTCCGGTAACTTAACCTACAAAAAACTGGAGGAACGTCTGGAAAAATATCAACAATAAAATTATACCAACTAGAGTAAGTGCGGTATGGTGCGACTTTGTAAATGAAACCATACCCACAGCGGAACGATTATGGAAAATCAAATTGAGACCATCTCCATACGGCGATAAATGACGGCTTGTAGAAACTGTAGCGCACATCTTCTCATGTGAAAATAGAATCAGAATTTGGAACTGGACTAGGAGGAAATTAGCACTGTCAATAGAACCGCAGAAAGTCAAATACCGATAACTGAAGCTTTACAACCCGATTGGAAATGTTACCCATCCGCAAATAATAACAGTTATTCGTGGCTACTGGGACAGTTTGTGTTTTACGTCATAACAAACAAAACTTAGAACTTACTAGAGTACATATTCTATATTGCAGTAGAACATTTTAAGCTAAAGAAGAACAACAAATATAAGGAATGGTTTTAAATTTTTTGTCTATTGCTTTATGTGGGCTACAAAGAGGAGGGCAGTTTTATTCATTAGAAGAGGAATACTATTCTTTCACTTTTTTTATTCCTGGAATATTCTAAGTTGGCTCTAATATCAGAACTGTTCTAATTTGGCAAAACCCCACCGGCTCCGAAATTTCTTTTATTTGTTGAAAAATATATGGCTTCCTTACAGACCTCATGTGCATCCAGTGCATAATAAATTAAAATGTGAATATATTTCTGAATGAATGTTTGTTATGTATTTTTCCGTCACCCTTTCCATTGTTATAAGTTATGTTCTACAAGGAACGCACGCCACTGGAGGCGGCATTCTGTAATTTATTTTACCTAAATTACTACTTCAATTTTCTTCTACAATTTAAAAGAATATACGGGTGCAAACATCGAATACATGGGAAAAATACAGCTGCTCAGTGACAAGTATGGGAGAGGCATTGTGGCCAGGCCTCGGATCTTCGACCCCTGCCATCTTTGCCTCCGCCTACCTGGAGCTGAAAGTCTTCTCAAACATTAAAAAAAAAATAATAGTGCAGTGATCAGAACGTCTGTCTAGTAAGCAGGAGGTCTGGGTTCGAAGCCCAGTCGGTCACAAATTTTCATCTGCCGTCGTAGCTGTATTTCAACGCGCTGTGACAGTGTGGACGTCGGTCCTTCGATATTTAAGATGCAATTGTTTTTTGAGGCAATAGAGGTGATTTGCGAACATTTGTCTTGCCATCAATGTAACAGGACTTCAACGGCCTCCAACCCTTAGTCATACCTTTGTGCCGGCGCTAACCCATGTCATATACATGCGAATTAGATTGTAGTTCATATTTAGTCAAATAACGAATGGTCAGTTGTAAGTAGGCTGTTTAGGTTTTTTTATTGGTAACGCCACCTCTGTATGAAAATCACTGGCTGTGCTGTGTGCAGTCTGTGGCTGCTTTGCATTGTTGTAATACTCGCCATTGTAGTGTTAGGCAGCTGGCTGCGAACAGCGCGTAGCGTTGGGCAGTTGGAGGTGAGTTGCCAGCAGTGGTGGATGTGGGGAGAGAGATGGCGGAGTTTTGAAATTTGTCATGAACTGCTATATTTATATATGATGATATCAAGGTAAATACATTGTTTGTTCTCTATTAATATCTTTCATTTGCTAACTATCCCTATCAGTAGTTAGTGCCTTCAGTAGTTTGAATCTTTTATTTAGCTGGCAGTAGTGGCGCTCGCTGTATTGCAGTAGCTTGAGTAGCGAAGATTTTTGTGAGGTAAGTGATTTGTGAAAGGTATAGTTTAATGTTAGTCAGGGCCATTCTTTTGTAGGGAATTTTGAAAGTCAGATTGCGTTGCGCTAAAAAATATTGTGTATCAGGTTAAGCACAGTCTTGTATAATTGTTCATTTGGGACGTTTCATATGGCGACCCTGCCAGGATACCTCACTGGAATCTTCTGATTTTTTTCTTGTAGTTTGTGTAATTAGTGTAGCTTTTGTTTATTGCTAGTGCGTAATTGTAGAGAGAATTTCCTTTGTAATTGTAGTTTTTCATTGTTGTACAGTAAAACAGTTGTGGCATGCATGTAGATTTGCACCAAGTATTTCGCAGCTGCGCTTGCAATTAACTAGATATTATTTTCAGTGTTATGTTAATGTGTTCTCTTATTTTTTGATCTTCAAATTGTGTTTTTCTGTGTTGTCGCGTGAAATACTGTGACAATAATGGCGTGTGAAAAACGTAATACTAGGCTCCAAAGTAAACTGAGAAATGACAGTGAAAATGAAAGCAGTGTGTTAGCGCCACCGAGTAATGAATTAACTGATGTTCAAAGTAGTAATTTGGTAACTGTGCATAGGGAAATGGAGCGGGCGGCAAACAATGGCGTGGACAGTGAAACAATTAGTGAAGAGGGAAGCATTATCGATCGATCGGTCGGCAACAGCTCGCCTCAGGAATCCGAAATGACAGGACACAATTTTGCAAATACTGTAGATTCAGGTTTTGGGTCCTCACCGTTTTCTCAAATAAGTCAAGACACATTTTCTGCTTGTCAAAATGTGAATGTTGCCGGTGCAACTTCACTGCCGAAAAGCACTGAGGAACGTGTTTCAGACACCAGTGCATTGTTATTACAGTTAATGCAACAAATGGGACAAAGGCTACAAAAGTTAGACACAACGCTTGAACAAACTCAGAAACAAATGGAACAAAATCAGAGTCAAACACAGCAAAAGCTACAAAAGTTAGACACAGTGGAACAAAATCTTCATAAGTTAGACACAATGGAACAACACCAGAGACAAACACAGCAACAGTTAGACGCAATGGAACAAAATCTTCACACCACACTTGAACAAACACGTGAAGATTTAACTACTGAGTTACATAAAATCGAATCGAAATGTCAAAAAGTCTGTAACGACGTAAAAACACAAATTTGTGAGCATTTTCAACCTATTTTTTCGCGGCATGAAAATGCATTACAGAATCACGAAGCAGCCATAAAAGAACTGCAAACTATTGTTCATGAAAATCATGAGACCTTGCAAGCTAAATTTGACTCAGTTGCATCTACCGATTCGGTTACGCAACTTGCAAAATCTCAGGAAAACTTAAAGGACACAGTAGATACTCTGAAACTTGGTTCAGAAAAACACACTGAGGAAATAAGTACACTATCGGAGAAAGTAGCCGAACTTTCGGATCAGTTCACTAATTTATCTACGAAGGTAGATGATAACCTGAATGACACAAAACCGGTAGTCTTTAATGACACAGAAGAGAGCGAACAAATTAGGAAACTGAAACAAAATCTGAATCAAATTAATACGCAACACCAAAGAGAAATCCGCGAAGTACAAGATCAGCTGACACAGGTAATACAAGAATTACGTATTTCAGAGGACACTCGCGCCCCAACACGGGAAGAGGGACTTAGAAATACGGAAAAGACGCAAAATAATAACACAGGGCATTTCGGAAGTTATGAAAGAAACTGGCAATGTGCACCGAATTTTGAGATGGAACGGCCGACACGACCTAACAATGACCGATATGCGACTCGCCGACATGATGATTTTGACTATAAGCTGTTCATTACTACACGTAAATTCAAAACATTTAAGAATTCTGGCAACGACATTCATCCACAAGCGTGGCTCCATCAATTCTCTCATTGTTTTCCTCCCAACTGGTCATTGGAGCACAGGTTAGAATTTATGTGTGGCTACTTGGAGAATGAACCAGCTGTAAGAATGCGATCGGTCATTCACGATTGCCACAGTGAAGGAGAATTTTACCATGCCTTCCTCTCAGCATATTGGTCTCAAGCCACACAAGACCGAGTAAAACATGGCATCATAATGATGAAACATTTCGAACAATCTGAATTCTCCAGTCTTGTGAAATATTTTGAAGACATGTTGCACAAGAATCAGTATCTTTCAAACCCATACAGCCCCTCAGAACTCATCCGCATTTGCTTACTCAAATTGCCTGAACATTTACGACATATTATTTTAGCAGGACGTTGCAAAGACGACATTGAAGCTTTCCAGGGACTCCTACAAGAATTAGAAATTGACACAGACAGTCGCCGGATGCGAAAACAGGAAAACAAACACTACAGGTCACATACGTCACAATTCCGTGACGACAGAAACAATAACTGGACACGACAAGGCTATTCTTACAACGCAAATCGTGACCAAAACAGACATCACCCGTATGACAACCGTTGGCAGAATAATAGTTACAGAGAAAGATCGCATTTCCGTAGTAATGAATATGACAGAGATAACCACATAAACAGACAATATGGGAACCAAAACAATTATTATCAAGGGAGACAGAATAACTTCAGACGCAACAGTTCGGCGCACAGTTACGATTCAGGGAGAAATCCTCCACAGCGTGACGGACAAGAAAGAAATTATGAAATCTACCGACATGAAGACAGACGAGATAATCATAACGACAGACCTGAATTTCATCAGAACTGGCAGGATTCAAACAGAGCAGGGCACTTTCGACAACGTGAATTTGTAGAAGCTAGGTCTCCTAATCCCAATAACGGCGCGCGCCAACAAAGAGACAGACAATGACTCGCACAGCAGGCAGCCGCGTGCGCCCGCTGGCTCAGGGAAAAATAACATAGACGCTAACCTTGCAAAAAATTCCAGTATTCTTTACCGACGTATACCACTTGACAATTGCGTTAAAGTTGAAACTCTGTGTACTAGGAAGAGCAAAGGGTTACACCATATTTCACATGTAAAACCGTTTATTGAAAAATAATCTGCTTTTTAACTTTGTCTTTGCCATAAAACTTTTCACTTCACATTTCTAGTATGCTTTGTCAGACTTAAGAAACTGTTAACATGCAACAATGTTTTGAAGTTAAATATCCAGTCAAGAATCAAGAGAATTTATTTAAACAGAAATTAAGAATGCATTGTTATAGTGAACAGACAACACAGTGTTGTATTTGTACATTCTTGCTTGTTAGCTGCACGATTACGTAACGACTATCAGGTTTACATAGGACACATACTGGTAAATGAGATTTTAATGCAACATTTTGGTTTACTTGAAAATACATTCTGGGTTTAAAGTACTTTCTGTGAGATACCAGATGACACAGAGGTTAGTTTATGTGACAGCTACACGATTTTATCACGATGCTACTAATGAGTGACAATTTACAATGTTGCTTTTGCGCTGTATCTGTTTTATATCTGCACAGTTTTCTGAATTCTTTTGGAAAGAAAAACATGTTTTAGTAGTAACTTTTGTGGTATAGCAACAATGAGACAGCCTTTTTCGTGGCACAACAATACGTTATAGTACAGTACTTTTTTCATCACAACAATAAGCGTAATAACTAAGATATCTATTCACAAAGCATTTCATTTTTGTGTATCGTGAGGTAAGTACATTGACTTCTGCAGAACTTAGCTTTTGGAGGACGATAACTACGACACTTCCACAGAGATTATCTTACAACAAGACGCACAGTTTAGCGCTACAGTACACGCATTTGAGTGATTAATTTTGTACTTAAAACATTTATATTTAAAGATATTTGAAGTACAATGATACAAAAGTATTCCGTGATACATTTCATTCCATTGCTGTAATCTGTATCACCTGAGGGTATTATTCATTAATCCTCAGGGGGGTACACGCTTACTTTGTGTACCATGTGTTTGGCGAGCACAAGGAGCCCTAGCTAATATGGTATTTGCTTACACAACTTTACACATCGGTACCATATTTCTCCAACACATAAATTACACAGCTATCTGATTATTTGACAGACAAACAAACATTCTTTTTACTACGTCAGTGACAGATGTTTACGCAATTACACAGTTGGATAACTTCACACTTACGAAATTGTATGTTGTTTGTACTTTGTGAACTGTTCATATTTTTTCAGAACCATTGTGATACTATGAGAGCTTTGAATGATATATTTGGTAATGGAGCATGATTTTAAAGTACGTTTGAGGTAGATGACACTTTTGACATGAGCAGAGAATTTTTTTAAAGTTTTGATATTATTGGAGGAAGCTACGACGATTTTGAGAGTTGACTGAGGAGTTATGATGTTATTTTTACGACGACGATGTGTATTATGCTCTTGAGGTATGTTTATGATCAATAAGCTGATGCTATATAAGGAATGTGATTACGTGTTTATATGTATATGAATAATCAATAGAAGTTAGGGACTCTGGTTGGAAACCGAGAATCGTACTTTAAGAGTTATGAAATGTGTGTAAATGCGTGAATGTATCACAATGCCGACGAAAATCTTTTTGAACACTGTTATATTCATAGGATTTTTGTTTCTACAGATTTGTAACCCAATTCTTGACCTGTGAAATATTTTTATATGAGACTGTCACTGTAGCGGAAACTGGTGTCGTAAATATTTCAGTAAGAAAGTTCAGTGACCACCTGCACGTAATGCGTCGTGGGCACCCAGCGGAGCGGCCAGGTGTGTCAGACGCCTGGAGAAAAAGCCATTATTGCAAGCCCTTTTCAGCGGCACAGGTAGAAAAAAAAAAGGGAGGCCATTATCCTCGCTATTGACGTTCCTTTGTAGAGAGCATCGCAAAAAGACACGGTCGAACTTGAAAACATATGATTACACTGTGAAGCTCTTAATTTATGATATTTACTAAAATGCCTAATGAAACGATGAGAAACATTTCACGGCTATTGTCGTGCTAGTTGAGAGAAATGCCATATGGCTTGCTTTATGTATTTATTAACTCATTTTGTTTAATATCTAGTTTCTAGCTGCACTGCAGCATTGGTTAAAATAAAATTTAATAGATGTACTAATATAAATATTTTATGCCTACAGATCCAGTAAATAATTTTATGATCTATTCAAAAAAACGAAGGAGCATAAAAAGATATTTCCCTTCACAGGAATTGCATACGGAATTTTCTTTTCAACTACTGGGTAATTTTTTTGGTAGAATAACTTCCTGTGGTGCACCACTTTAATTACTTAGACATTAATATGTGATTATACATTTCCCTTATCTGCATTGTTGTCTTTACTGTAATACTTTTCTGCTTGAGCGTTGTCATGTTTAGATATAATTTATTGCTTTTGCTTCTGCTGTTTGCCAGGCATAATGTTACTGAATTTGACTTTGTATTACGCTGTTAAGCCAGTTGTACTACTGATTTATTTTTCTTGTTTGCTGCGCATTGCCTCATATTAGTTGTAATGTTGAATTGCTTGGTAATTTAGATTTACTGTAGCTTGCTTTGCCAGCTTGAAATTTTTGTCCTTGATGTTTGTGTTACTTGATTTGTGCTGCTGCATTGCCTCGTCCCTTAGTTTAGCATCTGAGCTCAGTAGATTTAAGTTAGCTTAAGAGGGGGTAGACTATATAAGAAACTAACTATGATGAATTGGAAGCAATGCATTAACAAGGTATATGAAAACGATTTGGGCCTAAATGAGTATTGTACAATGAGCCATATTTATTTTGAAAGAAATATGGTTAGAATACAGAAAAGAGGTACAGATAGGACTTTTTGGGAGTAATGATGAACGAAGGGAGATCTCCAAGAAGTAAAGAAAGTTTTGTTTGCAAAATACTGCAGTAAAACAAACCCTGTCCTTTCCTTGTGTTATCCCACTTTGGTTTTGAGTACCCTTGGGTATTTATGTTTTTCCTGTATTTATATGTTTATCTGATAAGACTTATGTTGTAGAATATTTTTTCTCTTCTAATACTAAGCTACATTCACTATGATGAGGAATACTGTTATCCTCAAATATAATTTGCATTAATAATATGTTATTTTCTTTGTAAAGATGTTTAAACATTATTTGTTCTGTTTTGTTTTAATGCTCATGTGTGAAGTTGATGTTTCGAAGGTTATTCTGATCTTTTATGTATTTACTTATGTCATAATTCCTGTGACACTGATGTATATGTTATTTCTATTCTTTTGTAAAGCCCATATTACTACAAATGTTATCTGTATTATTATGTTCTTTAATGATGTATTTTGTACCTTTGTAATTGTATTCTCATGTTATAATATTGTAATTGACACCAGTTCTTCAAATTAAGTATCATTTCACTGCACACGTTTCTGTTGGTCATAGTATATGGACAATATGTGAGAAGTAGGGACTGTTAGTGATTGCACGTGTGTTAATGATTCAGCAAGGGACTGGATAACAGCATTGCTGGTTCTAAGGACAATTCCAAAAACTCTGTGAGTGCACAAGTGGTGGTTATGGACTTGCTATATTCTCCGCAAGACTCTTCGATGGTGATTGTGCACCTGCACAGTCGCAACAGATGGCTGCTGGGCGTCTCTACATGGACTACATTGGGGCTGCATCTTTGATGGCCCACCAGTACCATTATCTCTACAAGGACTACAGTGGGTCTACATCTTTGATGATCCATCAATACCATTATTTCTACAAGGACTGCAGTGGGTCTGCACCTCTGGTGGCCCACCAATACGGTAATCTCTACCAGAACTGCAGTGGGTCTGCTCTGTGATGACCTACCAAACGATATTCTTCAAAACTTCGACTGACTCCGCTGTGGGTTTGCTCTGTTGTGGCCCATGACCTGTCTGCATGTCAAGAGTCAACACTGTCTTTCCGTTGGAAGGACAACACTACTTCTTCAAGACTGTATGGAAATCCACTACTTCTGTGTACATTTTCTTTTACTGCTCAGTCTTTGAGAAAAACACTGCAATTCAACGATCAGGACTGTCTTTATGGACGGAGAAAATTTTTGCTTTTGACCAACATTGTATCAATAAGTGTGTGCATTTGATATCTTTGTTATTGTAATTATGAACAATTTCTTCAGATCTGTATTGGCCACTGTCCAACACAATTTGTAAAATTTTTTGTGGGGAGCATGGGGGCTATGTAAGTAGGCTGTTTAGGTTTTTTTATTGGTAACGCCACCTCTGTATGAAAATCACTGGCTGTGCTGTGTGCAGTCTGTGGCTGCTTTGCATTGTTGTAATACTCGCCATTGTAGTGTTAGGCAGCTGGCTGCGAACAGCGCGTAGCGTTGGGCAGTTGGAGGTGAGCCGCCAGCAGTGGTGGATGTGGGGAGAGAGATGGTGGAGTTTTGAAATTTGTCATGAACTGCTATATTTATATATGATGATATCAAGGTAAATACATTGTTTGTTCTCTATTAATATCTTTCATTTGCTAACTATCCCTATCAGTAGTTAGTGCCTTCAGTAGTTTGAATCTTTTATTTAGCTGGCAGTAGTGGCGCTCGCTGTATTGCAGTAGCTTGAGTAGCGAAGATTTTTGTGAGGTAAGTGATTTGTGAAAGGTATAGTTTAATGTTAGTCAGGGCCATTCTTTTGTAGGGAATTTTGAAAGTCAGATTGCGTTGCGCTAAAAAATATTGTGTATCAGGTTAAGCACAGTCTTGTATAATTGTTCAAGTATGCCACCCGGGGTGGCCGAGCGGTTCCAGGCGCTACAGTCTGGAAACGCAGGTCCGAACCCTGTCTCGGACATGGATGTGTCTGAGGTCCTTAGGCTAGTTAGGTTTAAGTAGTTCTACGTTCTAGCGGACTGATAACCTCAGAAGTTAAGTCCCATAGTGCTCAGAGCCATTTGAACCTTTTCTGAAGTATACGAGTATTTACGAACAGTACTAGCAGGATTGCAGCGAACTGATCACTTAACCAAGTGCAACATGGAGTACCTGTGTAATGAGTCATTCTAGCTGCATAGCTGAGGGTAAGATTTGTTAAACATTTCATTGCAGAATTAATGTAATACCCGCTCGATAATCTCTGCAGTCATACTGTATTAGGAGCCCGCGATTGGAGTACTATGTTCGTTTAATCGGATTACTCAAGCTGAGGCCAAATAAAGACAAGCGATGACGCCACAACACTATCTTTACTTAAGTAGGTAGTCAGTGCTACATTATGTGCGCCACCATTAACGTTACTGTAAGCAGTTTGACAGCATAACACCACCACAGCTACTGACAACCTGAACCATTATCATCACGCAGTTGTGACTCTCAGTGATTACAGGTTGCTGATGTCTGTCAAGAATAGCGGAAAGCGCCTCTGAAGTTCCATTTGCATTACGACTAGGACGGAGAGAATGCTAAATAACAGTAATAGGTCACCCTGCGAAGAGAAGAGTCCACGTATTGTCTCAAGTTCTTGGAGTTTGATATTAATGCAGTTCCCGATAGTTTCACACTAACGGGTTCTTTTGGCTATCGAAATACTTATATGGGAATTATAAAAGTGTAATTGCTAGAACGCTCAACTACCTTAATAACACCTCATTCTGGATTGAATACGACTCGGAAAGCGACGTTAATTTGACGTTTTCATCCATCTCCAGACGTCTCACTGAATGAAGTCTGAAGTGCACGCACAGTTGTGTTTCCTGCCGCAAGGATTCTGTGAAGTGTTATGGCAGCTGGCAGTCATTGCTGAATACATACATGTGCAAATATCCTCACTGCTCTAGCGGAACTTGTCTTTGTTGCATTTTTTCCATACCGTAATTAGCACAATAACATAAGGCTTGTTCTGCTGAAGAACTTGATGCCCACAAGTCCTTAAATAAGAATCTCCTAGCGGGAGTAATACATGAAAGGAAACAGACTGTTGGACAAAAGAATGGACAGCTCCCTGCTTTTGGCGTTTCCGATAGCGCCTACGATAAGAATCTGGTGTCATATTATGCTTCAGAACTCTAAACTGTTTATTTTTTTACTTCATACTAAAACAAAAGTTGTGATATGAGAAGAGGAAATGATTTATATGCTTCTCAGGAACTTTAGTTTTTCGTGTTTATTTTCTCACTTCATATTAAAACAAGGGCGTTAATATGAGAAGAGGAAATGAAATATACGCTTCCATGACATAATATTTCCTTGTGTGCTATTACTGCATACATGAAAGCCTTGCAGTTAATTTTTGTATGTTGGCTAAATTTTGATATCACCTCACATTCCTTTGTGAGAAGGTTCCTATTTTCTTGGGATTCGCACCGAGCGAGGTGGCGCAGTGGTTAGCACACTGGACTCGCATTCGGGAGGACGACGATTCAATCCCGTCTCCGGCCATCCTGATTTAGGTTTTCCGTGATTTCCCTAAATCGCTTCAGGCAAATGCCGGGATGGTTCCTTTGAAAGGGCACGGCCGATTTCTTTCCCCATCCTTCCCTCCCCCGAGCTTGCGCTCCGTCTCTAATGACCTCGTTGTCGACGGGACGTTAAACACTAATCTCCTCCTCCTCCTCTTGGGATTCAAATAGATTGGACATTTCATCACTGGCTAATATTCTGATGACTAATGACATGATACCCGTTGCAATTGCTACATGGCACCTGTGAGTAGAGTCTCACGTTGGTTACTATAAGAAGACGCAGGCAGTGATATCCGCTCACTGCAGTCAGAGCCAAGGTGATTTCTTTCTGTCTAGGGCGAAGCGTCTGCTGCAGTGTCCACGCTCAGCCAACATAAACAAATCGCGGCGGCATTGGGCACTGCTAATCGCTGCACTTCTCGCGAGCCTCGACAAAAAGAGCGCACTGTCTCTGCTAACGATACTATGGAGTTAATACATCTTCAAACGGCTCTGAGCACTATGGGACTTAACATCTGTGGTCATCAGTTCCCCAGAACTTAGAACTACTTAAACCGAACTAACTTAAGGACGTCACACACATCCATGCCCGAGGCAGGATTCGAACCTGCGACCGTAGCAGTCGCGCGGTTCCGGACTGAGCGCCTAGAACCGCTAGACCACCGTGGCCGGCTTAATAAATCTTACTTAACGTAATACGCAGGACGTGGGATGGGTAAAAATTCAGTTTGTAACTTCCCATCGCGTTAAAATACTTCACAGTCATATTTGATGCAATATTTATTGTTGGTTGTCTCTCTAATGTTAATAGTATTGATTCAGATTGTGCGTTAACACGAAAACGCACACACACACACACACACACACACACAAACAGTCATTGATTCCAGTGAGGGTGTCAACTACTGTGTGTTGAACAACACATGCACCAGTCAGTTCCTCAGTTGGCGTCGAGTGGATGAGATTTTTCAATTACCTTGCATTGCAAGAATTGTAAGGAGGGGACTGAAAGTAAATGGACTTGCTGTATGCTAAAGAGTGCGACAAAGCAAAGCTTGACCGATTATCAGATAATTGTCCACATGGGTTTTGTGGACGAGTATACTTTTAGTAACCAACCCACCCACGATCATTACGTAAGATTTCTCGAGCGCGTAGGGGAATTGATTTCATTAAGTCGTCGACAGTGTAGCGTGATGGTTTACGTCCCACCATACGTTTTCTATATTCGTCCAAAGGTCGCTTGCATTTGTAGGGACACATGGCAATGACCTTGTTACCTCTGCCCACATATTCTCTATCTGGTTGATGTTCGGTGATCGTGGAACAAACGGCAACAGCTTTATCCTCTCTTGGCCCTGAAACCAATCTCGCACTGCTCTACTATGATGGATGGGTCTCTGCTCCTGTAAATACATTGTTATCTCGTTAGTTCATATATTTATATTTAAATAACGGCCCGCATCTCGTGGTCGTGCGGTAGCGTTCTCACTTCCCACGCCCGGGTTCCCGGGTTCGATTCCCGGCGGGGTCAGGGATTTTCTCTGCCTCGTGATGGCTGGGTGTTGTGTGCTGTCCTTAGGTTAGTTAGGTTTAAGTAGTTCTAAGTTCTAGGGGACAGATGACCATAGATGTTAAGTCCCATAGTGCTCAGAGCCATTTAAATAACGTATTTGTAATAAGCATATTGATTTATTATTTTCCATAGTGTTTAAGAATTCATTCCCTGTCATAGATAAGTGATCTGGATGCAACAGTCCGATTAAGAATGTGGTTCACCCAGTCTATCATATGATGAGAGTCGTAGTCGGATATCCAAATTAAGACTGACTGGCTGAATGCGATTAGGACGATCTTGTATCGAAATGAAATTACAGAAATCGGATATTTTGCACGTCTGTAATGCAACAATGCTGCGCACATAAATTCCTATGATCGAGTAACAGCTAGAAACTGTCTAAGAAAAAGTGAGAAATATGTCTACTAGCAGCAATGTAACGTAATTATAACCCCTATTTATGTGATGGAAATACTGAATCGAGCAATACACATCTACACTCCTGGAAATGGAAAAAAGAACACATTGACACCGGTGTGTCAGACCCACCATACTTGCTCCGGACACTGCGAGAGGGCTGTACAAGCAATGATCACACGCACGGCACAGCGGACACACCAGGAACCGCGGTGTTGGCCGTCGAATGGCGCTAGCTGCGCAGCATTTGTGCACCGCCGCCGTCAGTGTCAGCCAGTTTGCCGTGGCATACGGAGCTCCATCGCAGTCTTTAACACTGGTAGCATGCCGCGACAGCGTGGACGTGAACCGTATGTGCAGTTGACGGACTTTGAGCGAGGGCGTATAGTGGGCATGCGGGAGGCCGGGTGGACGTACCGCCGAATTGCTCAACACGTGGGGCGTGAGGTCTCCACAGTACATCGATGTTGTCGCCAGTGGTCTTCGGAAGGTGCACGTGCCCGTCGACCTGGGACCGGACCGCAGCGACGCACGGTTGCACGCCAAGACCGTAGGATCCTACGCAGTGCCGTAGGGGACCGCACCGCCACTTCCCAGCAAATTAGGGACACAGTTGCTCCTGGGGTATCGGCGAGGACCATTCTCAACCGTCTCCATGAAGCTGGGCTACGGTCCCGCACACCGTTAGGCCGTCTTCCGCTCACGCCCCAACATCGTGCAGCCCGCCTCCAGTGGTGTCGCGACAGGCGTGAATGGAGGGACGAATGGAGACGTGTCGTCTTCAGCGATGAGAGTCGCTTCTGCCTTGGTGCCAATGATGGTCGTATGCGTGTTTGGCGCCGTGCAGGTGAGCGCCACAATCAGGACTGCATACGACCGAGGCACACAGGGCCAACACCCGGCATCATGGTGTGGGGAGCGATCTCCTACACTGGCCGTACACCACTGGTGATCGTCGAGGGGACACTGAATAGTGCACGGTACATCCAAACCGTCATCGAACCCATCGTTCTACCATTCCTAGACCGGCAAGGGAACTTGCTGTTCCAACAGGACAATGCACGTCCGCATGTATCCCGTGCCACCCAACGTGCTCTAGAAGGTGTAAGTCAACTACCCTGGCCAGCAAGATCTCCGGATCTGTCCCCCATTGAGCATGTTTGGGACTGGATGAAGCGTCGTCTCACGTGGTCTGCACGTCCAGCACGAACGCTGGTCCAACTGAGGCGCCAGGTGGAAATGGCATGGCAAGCCGTTCCACAGGACTACATCCAGCATCTCTACGATCGTCTCCATGGGAGAATAGCAGCCTGCATTGCTGCGAAAGGTGGATATACACTGTACTAGTGCCGACATTGTGCATGCTCTGTTGCCTGTGTCTATGTGCCTGTGGTTCTGTCAGTGTGATCATGTGATGTATCTGACCCCAGGAATGTGTCAATAAAGTTTCCCCTTCCTGGGACGATGAATTCACGTTGTTCTTATTTCAATTTCCAGGAGTGTATTTCAGTGGAGAGAAGATATACCATATCGGATTTGCTGATGACATAATGACAATAATAATAATAATAAAAATCCCGTGTGGCCGATAGGGAAAACCCTCCCCCATATGGGTGGTACCGAGGAGATCAAATACTTGGGGTGAACCAAATACTAACACAATCCTGAACGGCTACTCAATCCGTTGAACCCAAAATCCAGACACATCTGAGTGAAAATCACCGCTACTCTGGTCACCGTCTGTTAGCTCAATGAGATTGGCTGAAAATATTTGCTTCCAAAGGCTTCAACACCCTCTGGTCCTGTCCGGTCCTGGTATCACCCAGGCCAAACCAATGAAACACAAGAAAAAATGAACTATGCAAGCAAAGGTAACTTTACCCCAGGTGGTACACAACCTGGCCACCGATAGTCGGCAGTTGGATTTTCGCACTCTGGGGAGTCCAGGTTAGCATGGCAGAGAATATCGAAGATCTCTGGTAAATTTCCCTACAAGCAGAAAACATTCATTTGAAAACTAAACATCGATACATTGATCCAAACAAGAAACCTCAATAATCTCACAAAAGACAACGACCGCCAAAAAATTCACATCCTTGCTCTTCAAGAACCACGATTAACTGACAATTAATACTTGCATTACGGAAACCATGGCATCTTCAAGAGCAAAATACAACAAAAGGTAGCGAAAGGCGTACCAATCTTCGGCACTGCATTTCTCGAACACAGATCTATCATCAGCTCTGTCAAAGAAATTGCATCCATCAACAATCGACTTATGACTATGCTCATTCAGAGCCCCTATAAAAGATATACACTCGAAAATACTATGAGCAAAATTCACCAAGATGACGTGAAAATACTAATGGGAGACTTCAACTCTCTATTTGGGACAGAAAAAACCTGTAGAAAAATCATTGGTACAAATTCAACACACCGAAACGCTTAGACCAACGGCACACGTCTGACTGACATTTGCCAACAATTCAACCACAAAAGAATGTGTTCCCACTTTAGGAAGTAGCCTGTTCCCAAGAAACATGTTTGGCTACCAGGTGCAAGCTGCTTTCGTTCGCCTTTCGAGACTCGCTGAAAGCCAGATTTTTAATTCTTTTGTAGCAGAGCTACAAGCAGGCAGATACAAACGCAATAAGGGAATCGTAAGACAACGCTCGAGCAAAATGTGCCTTGCTACTTTCAGTAGCTCTTAGTGTCAGAGCGAAAACCTTACGGTACTGCCAAATTCATAATGACGACATGTTTTTTGTTGTTGTGAATACATAATTATATCTATGAAATGCCACATTTTCATAATAATTGCGAATGATACAGGAAATGAAGTAAATACAGATCTTTTCGAAGTCAAAAGTCGGTAATGTCCTACTAATTCGTGTTAAAATAGGCTCAATCGTCTTACAGATACTTAATGCTTTATTAAGATAGTCTGCCGTCGTGATGTTTCTGTAGTAAGCTGAATTTAA